>NC_134483.1:451179527-451294527 GCF_040206685.1 Ascaphus truei
ACTAGGTGGCGAGTAGATTTTTTGGTTGGGCGAGTAGATTTTTGGGTGATTTGTCAAACACTGCTCATTTGTATGTGTTAGACAGGTCTGCAACCCTGCCTTTCACCATTTTCACCCAGTACACAGTGCTTCCACTGCAGCAAGGTATTCTGGGAAACGACATGCAAATGAGCACACAGTGCCACCCTTTGCTTCCAAACCATACAACATGGTCCCCTATAAGCTCATGCCCGCTGCATTTCACAGCTTTGAGCACAGCCTGGGTTAAGATGCACAGCCAGTAAACCCACCCACAGACAGACGTTTCGACCTTAATGGGTCTCATCAGTGTGGGGTTGGCTATACTGGCTTTGCAAAACGAAGCATGGGACAGGTTTCACCACACCTAGTTAAGTAATAGTGGCTAAAAAAAGTGACAAAAAGCCTCCACAGTAAAGCATATAGCAAATGGAAATATTACTGTATGCTCATTTGCATGTCTTAGACATGTCTGCAACCCTGTGTGTGCATAGTTAGAAAGGGCTGGTGTAAAGGTTTAGTTATTCTCCAAATTGGAGTAGGCCTTTATTTTGTTTGTTTTTGTATGTTTTGCCTTGTTAAAGGAACAGGCGCAATAAAGCCAATATATAATTTCACCCTAATCGGTCTCCATTAAATGTACCTCTGCACAATAGGGCCCCATGGCAGAGACAATTTTCCTGCGCATTGATTCTCTTCCAGAGCCTGATGTATCTACGGCAGATTCCAAGGCTCCCACGTCAAAGTCAAGTTTACTACTCACGTATTCCCTGGTCTCTGCATTGATACATTTCCAAGCCCACCTGCACAGGGGTGCTGGCCTCTTCCTGATGGCCAGTCCCACGGCAAAAAGCTACTTTATCACCTCAACTGTTACAGATAAGTTGCTATGTCTAACTGGACTGGACCTCGACAGGAAGATTGTATCGTGCCCGAGTCGTCTTAAGATGCATTCTGCATATCAAGACTAGCAGTACCGCTGCTTTCTGCCCCGGAGAGAGTACTCAATAAACAGGATTTCTTCAAGTCTTGTACCTGTCCAAGACGTTTCCGTAACAATTCAAAGCCACCGAGATCACAGAGTGAGCCAGGTTCTGATCGCCCGGTGTCTCCTGCAGGGGGGATACTATAAGGGTTCCAGTACAGGCTTACAGGCTTTGGCTGGAAACCGCCCTTACCTGGCTGCTGTGGACATTTTGATTACTGGCAACCTGCTATATTGGCTGCACCTGTTCAAGGGTTTAAATAGCAGCCAGTGACTTACAGCCCCTGCGTGAGCATTGTATAGGATTCCCTTTGTTCCCGACTGTCCTGAGATCAAGTTCCTGAGCCTTCTGTGTGCCTTGCCAGTCCCTGTCTTTCCTATCCCTGTTGCTTCCCTGTTCCAGAGGCCAGCCTGTTGCTGTGGCTTGCCTATCCCTGTGGCTTCCCTGTTCTTTTGGAATTCCTGTTGCTGGCCCCGAACCATGATGCCGACCTCGCTGCCTGCTGCCTGCCCTGACCCTTTGACTGTTGCCTGAATTCTGCACCACTGCTGCCAGCCCAGACCTCCTGCCTGCTTACCGACTACGGATACTTTACAGGACTCTGTCCCTGGGCACTGCTCGGTTAATTTGCAGCCCAACCTCAGCCCTGCGGGTCTGCTTCCTGATCGGAGACGAGCACCATCAAATAAGGAAAGTTAAAGGTTGTGGCATTGGCTTGAGTTTGCTCGATTATCAAGCTGGTGCCAGTCTTTGCGTGTCTTGTAAAATATAGGCCAGGGCTCTTCAACCAGTATCCAAAAGGGGCCAGACCAGAACAGTTAAGAGTAGAAGGCAGTCAAGCTAATTATAATGTAATTTGAGACACATTAAAAAACGTGCAGATTATAATATTTCGCAAGTATTTAAAACATCTGTGTCATATATATTTATACCTTTAACTTGCACTTTGGTCCTGCTAATTTTATAGTAGTTGCTTGGGCAGCTGAGAGTTCGAGGGTCACATCAAGGCCACTTGCGGCTGAATTTGACTCATGGGCCGCTAGTTGAAGAGCCCTGCTGTACGTCATTAGCAGAGACAACAAGTGGTTGAAATAGTGGTTTGACAACACTATAATATAGCCAGGAAGAGATGACCACTCTGTCACCAAAAGTGTATTTAGTAGCAAAAGCTATCGTAGTTTTCAGATCGTCAGAAATACACACAGACCATTGTCACTACATTTAACACTTTATTTAATTAAATCAGCCATTGTACACATTGCAGCTATGTATTGTTAGTGTTGATTTTTTTCTGCCATTTTTAACTAAGACATGCCCTCATACTGTAGATATATTAAATTAGTGTTATCACCATGGGAACAGGATGCTGAATCATCAACTGAAATGTCATTTCTCACAGTATTAAAGTTCTTTGATAACACAGAAGAAAAAAAAAAAGAAATCAAACTCAAAAAGTGATTAACATTTTATGCTGTTACATAGACGTCATCTGCACTGCAAATAGCACAACAGAAATGTTCTTTTCTCGAGACCTTGCCGGACATCAGCAGTGACTGTCCTTGATATTAAGAAAGCCACAATGTGAACATGTTACTTAAGCCTCTGGCTGCCAGAGGGGTATAAAACACATCACCGCCCCTCTGGTAACAAGTGTTAATTACCGCACCGTGGCTACTGAGAACGTAATATAGCAATATTTCTGCCCCCCCCCCCCAAAAAAAAGCTGCACAATAGGTTGTTTTACTAAAATAAATCCCAAGGTTTTCTTGAGATTTTTCTCCTTTTCCGGGGAATTAAGAAATCTCATTCATTTACATCATTGACATTCAGGGCACTCGTGGGTCATTTTCCAAAATCCGTTCGCGCAAAAGGCCTAATTTTGTTAAATTAGCAACTTCTAGATGACTAACGCAATGTTTTGTTCCTTTTTGATTCCCAATCTATACTTACATTAAATAAACGGGTTTAAAATGTATAGTGCTTATATGTATTTATATATATATATTTATACGTTAAAAGGCTACAAAGTTCAAACCACAAGTAGAATAAGGTACAGAAGACAAAAAATATTTCCTTTTTGTTTTTATAATCCCTTCTTTTAAAAAAAAAAAGTGCATAAATGCTATAATAATTCCCAAAGGATTAGTTCAGAGACAAAGACATAAAAAAAAAGAGCAAAACTGAAACCTGCATTGTTTCTTTAGCTTTCGTAAGAAAAAAAAAATACACAAATAAGAGAGGACACATTTGTGAAAACTGCTTGCTCAGTGCTAACAGGGTTATCAAGCTCCACACAATTACAAGAGTTTATTTTCTTATTTTTTAATTCCACATGCATGTGCCAGAGGAAATCCTGATAAACATGGTGTCTTATTTTTAAGTTTAATGGGAAAATATCTCTCCCATCACTTTATTTACAGTGCTGTGGCCAGCAGAAATTACCACTGGTAAGACAATGTGGTCCACTAAAGCAGTGAGGAGAACAGGTTGAGTAACTACTGTAGCTGTGACTATTTACTAGACACTGCCACATGTCCAGTCTAGAATATCCGAATATGCATTTATGCCTTTACATAAGCAGCTAGCAAAATGGTTACCTATTTGGTTTAATATTAATTCTTGAGGAAATGTCAACATTGTATTTAGATGTTTTAAAACCAGTGGCGCTCACTACAGTCACCTGGAGCATATTAATGTAATCATTACACTTCAAGGCTTTGAATCCTAATTTTTACACCCTGAACTAAATGTTGCAAGGTTGGAAGTCTTCTGAACAATGTCATTCATTCATTTCTTTGTCTACCATGAGGCAACACTTAGTCATGATTTGTAGTGTCTAAAATCTTGCCAATCAAAGCACATTAGCTACCTGTATGTTTAGGTAACATTACATGATCCATCCCTTTTAATGTTTCCTATGCAGACACTATAAAGAGGGCTGTGGATGAAGCTGACATGTAAGAGAAAGGGGCAATGTGAATTAAGCCCCAACATGTGGATATAATGGATATACCATCCAGAAAGGATGCTATCTTTGGTCACAAATTATCTTTGCATTCACAAAAAGACACACATAATGTAACTGATAAGTTTTACTACATAGGCTAAACAGCTAAACCGTCAGTGTCACTCAGTGATTGCGTTATTCATGGCCCTTCTGCTTGGAGAAGAATGGAATTCTTGCATACTGACTAAGGATATGTGTTTTAAGTATGATGTGGTAGCCCCTCATTGGGCCTCTTTCTCCCAGTCTTCTCCGCAGAAACGGTTAAGAAGTTGCTGTAAGTCGTGCTGGAGGTCATCTTTGTGTAGCGCTTCAGGAACATCCTCCAGTTGCTCAACAAAAACATGTTTTCCATGCTGGTCCTTCACCACAGTCCTCTTCTGCGTGCTGGTCTTATTCATCATTGTCCTGAGGAAGGGAAACATTATTGATCAAATGTCTAGTCACTTGTTGGACTTACTAAAAACAAGCTCACAGTAAATTGCACAATGTCTGGATTAGATATTATAGTTGTCATTCAGTAATATCACTGAACCAAGAGAATCCTTTTAACAATGTTTCTCTGTCTAGTGCTGCATTTTTCTCAGACAAGATAACCAATGGATAAACATTTTTCTACAGTTCACACTCCATGACATGAAAACTACGGTTTCATTGCAATGCCATTCAATGCATTTCAGAACCTCTGAAACAGGGGTAAGTTGAAGAGGATACTCAGCCGAGTAACAGATTCAACCTTGTGTAGGTATGCAGGGTGCTAAAGAACATCTACTGCACATTTAATATGTAATCTGGCATTTACTATGAATTATGTACATGTACCATCTGTCAAAACAATGCCAAAGTTGTGTTCTAGGACAAGGCAAAGAGGGATTCTTTTTTTTTTTTTTTAACATAGTGGTGGGATTTACCTCACAGCATTTTATTTTATTTAAAATATCAAGTGCAGAAATATCCATCGCTGGGTACTTACCAAGGTTCACATACATAAAGTACCCGTTCTGGCGTTAACTCCGATTCACTTGAACTAGAGTTAATGCCAGACCGGTTGCGATAACCCGTACCGGCATTTGTGCCCCTGAGTTTCTTATAAATGAGTCCATAAAAGCACAAGAATCAAGTTGCTTTGCATCAATTGCTATGTTCTACTATCTCTTATTTTAAATATAGTACTGTGCCTCTTATGAGGATTGCTTAACCTTTGATATGTTGCCTATGTTAATGGAGGTCTGTGAGTTACTGGAGGATCTGTCATATTTCCAGTCTGCTCTCATGCACCTTTTTATTAAGAACTTAGTGATCAAGGGGCACTGGCCTGTGAAATGCTATTGGCAGGTACAGTATTCTACACAATTGTCACTGATACAGCGAAAGTGCTGTATAAGACTGGTCCATTCACATTGGAAAACAAGAAAATATCGTCTACGTAATAAAGTCTATTGCATTAATTAATCAGCCAATAGCTAAATATCTCTTGTTTATGATGCAGACATCAGCGCTATTCCAGATGGCTCATATCAAGCAGGCTATGGAGATGAATGTTAAACAGCATTTCCACTAGGCTGTCTGCTATTCCATGAATCTTGCAAAACAAGCAGCATTATGCTGTATTCACTGACAATCACATACCCCTTAAAAAGATTTAACACATCTGAAGTGCACAAGCACGAGCTATTGTTTTGCATATAGCAAGACTTTAATGATGACTAATGAAGACAGAGGCTACAGCAGATTGAGAAGAGTATTTAGCCAAAGAACTTCATGGGGTTCTGCCAGATAGGTGTAGGACATGATTCATGGTCTATGACTAGGTTTTTACCCCGGTTTTAAAGAAAGCAAAGATTGCTTGCGCTGTTCATATAGCATATTAATGAGTACATGAAAAAGATGCCTACAGTAAGTCATGTTAAACTGCAAAAGTGTGGAATTCCTTTGCTAATTCACAATCACATTGATTGCACGGCAGCTCCATTTATCGGTTAATGTTTTTTATTTGGAAGTACACTTTGACAGCCACACGTGCAACCTCTGCATTTCCTCAAGTCTTTGGGTCATATATACTATGCAGTGTTTAGCCATATGATACCTTATGCCCCATTCAGGTCAAGATGTTTTACAGCACAGTGAGGTATCTTATGGCTTAGCACCACTTAGTAAACATGCACCTTCATGTCTTTGAGGAAGGACGCTGTATTTAGTTATGTCATGAAATGGGTAGCCACAGTATATTGTGCAGAATGTAGTCATTAGATTCTGTATAAATCTACTCTTTTTTTATACGGCATTAAAAAAATACACGTTTATGTAATGTATCTTTGAAAACAAAACAAAACAAAAAACTGCCTTACCTCATGTAGTGCTCCAACCGTGTTTTTTTTTGTTTTTTTTTTAAACTTTTTTTAATATAGCTAAAATGCAATGGTTGAAACAAGTCTCCTTTCAGTACAAATATACAACAAATATATAAGAAGGGATATGACGTTATTTACTATTCATCCAAAGGGCAGTACAAACGACACAGGGATATGACGTTATTTACTATTCATCCAAAGGGCAGTACAAACGACACAGGGATATGACGTTATTTACTATTCATCCAAAGGGCAGTACAAACGACACAGGGATATGACGTTATTTACTATTCATCCAAAGGGCAGTACAAACGACACAGGGATATGACGTTATTTACTATTCATCCAAAGGGCAGTACAAACGACACAGGGCCTTCCCTTAAGGTTGGAGGAAAGGAGATTATCAGCAACAAAAGAAATGGTTCTTTACAGTAAGGGCAGTTAAAATGTGAAATCCATTACCTATGGAGACTGTGATGGCAGATACAATAGATCTCTTAAAAAAAAGGTTGGACATCTTTTTTTAGAAAGGAAAGGTACTGTATACAGGGATATACTGTACCAAATAAGTAAACATGGGAAGGATGTTGATCCAGGGATAAATCTGATTGTCAATATTTGGAGTAAGAAAGGAATTTATTTTTCTCCTTATGAGATATCTTTGGATGATATTTCACTGGGTTATTTTTTTTTTAAATTTGTCTTCCTCTGGATCAATATACTGTAAATACAAATATATGATAAGTATCTACCGTCTAGATTTAGCATAGTTGAATATGGTGTACATAATGTATATAATGTATACCCTGTTCACTTATGTAACTGAATTTGAAACCATTTATATTATCATCTTAACTCTGTGCCCAGGACATACTTGAAAACGAGAGGTAACTCTCAATGTATTACTTCCTGGTAAAACATTTTATAAATAAAAAAAAGCTGTGTGTGCTGAGCACGCGCATAGTAAGTGAAACTTCTTTGACTTTTATCACAGAAATTGTATTTGTGTTGGTGATGTTTTAATTAAAAATCAAAATACAATTTCAGTTACAAAACGCAAATAAATTTGACTTAGAATGCGCGTGCTCGGCACACATCCCATGTATTAGCTATTTGCACTAAGTGTGAATTCCTTGTGTGTATGTGTGTCAGTGTGTGTGTACGTCAGTCAGTCAGTCAGTCAGTGTGTCAGTGTGTGTGTATGTCAGTCAGTCAGTCAGTCAGTGTGTGTGTGTGTGTGTGTGTGTCAGTCAGTGTGTATGTGTATTTGTGTCAGTGTGTATGTGTAAGTCAGTGTGTGTGTCAGTCAGTGTGTGTGTCAGTCAGTGTGTGGGGGGGTGTGGGTGTGTCAGTCAGTGTGTGGGGGGGTGTGGGTGGGTCAGAGTGTGCGGGGGTGGGTCAGAGTGTGCGGGGGGGTGTGGGTGAGTCAGTCAGTGTGCGGGGAGGGGTGGGTGAGTCAGTCAGTGTGCGGGGAGGGGTGGGTCAGTCAGTCAGTGTGTGGGGAGGTGTGGGTGAGTCAGTCAGTGTGCGGGGAGGTGTGGGTGAGTCAGTCAGTGTGCGGGGAGGGGTGGGTCAGTCAGTCAGTGTGCGGGGAGGTGTGGGTGGGTCAGTCAGTCAGTGTGCGGGGAGGTGTGGGTGGGTCAGTCAGTCAGTGTGCGGGGAGGTGTGGGTGGGTCAGTCAGTCAGTGTGCGGGGAGGTGTGGGTGGGTCAGTCAGTCAGTGTGCGGGGAGGTGTGGGTGGGTCAGTCAACCAGATCGCGGCACAGAGGAGATGGAGGCAGTGTCGGCGGGGGGAGAGGGAGAAGCGCGTCATCGTTAGCTGGAGCCGACTCGGAGGCTTCTGATGGTGCTGTGGGGGACGCAGCGCACTCATCACCCCCCTCCTCCCCCCCGTTACCGGAGCAGTTCTATGCCTCGGCCGGGGCATGCACCGGGAGGAGAGGCCGCAGGAGATCAGTGCCTGCATAGAGCCCCGGGGAGCAGTGTGGGCTTCAGTGTCCCTGTGAGGAGAGTCATGGCGTCTCGAGCGTCGCCATGACTACCGGGCATGCGCAGCATATCAATGGGCGGGGAACGGGCGGGGAATCAGCGGCGCCGTCACAACTGCGCATGCGCGGCATGGCAGCGGCCGTTAGGAGCGGCGGCTATCGCCGCCGCATATGTCACAATGTGTGGAGGGGGGTGGGACTCAGGGGGGCGGGGGGGGCGATTAGGAGCGGCGCCGGCGGCTATCGCCGCCGCCGCCGCATCTGATTTGTGGAGCGGGTGTGATGTGAGTGTTGGGGTCGGGCTGAGCCAGAACACAGCCCGGCCTCAACTGCCAGCACTGACGTCACATCCGTTTCATTTCTGTCTCCACAATTCTTTTTTGCCCCATCACGAATGAGGTGCCACTAAGGAAGTTTCACTTCAAAAATGAATAAAATAAAATATGCCATTTTTCAACCTCATCTACTACGTAACTACTGTGTAACTATGTAACTACATTTAGACTACCATCATGACAAAGAAAATCTTTCATGTCATGCCAAAAAAATAATGGATTGCTTAAAGCAGTGTTTCCAACTCCAGTCCTCAGTGAACCCCAAAAGGTCAGGTCTTAAGGATATCCCTGCTCCAACACAGGTGGCTCAGTCAAAATGACTGAGCCGCTGATTGATGAGCAGGGATATCCTTAAGACCTGACCTGTTGGGGTTCCCTGAGGACTGGAGTTGGAAAACACTGGCTTGAAGCAAATAATATGCTACCTTTTAATTACTGTAGCTAGTGGGCGAAACAAATAAAACGTTAGCAAGTTGACATTTGTGTATTTGAAAAAAAAAAATGTATATTGTGCTATGAAGATAGTGCTAAAAACACAATTAAAAGTAACTGAATCCAATAAAAGTAAAAAATAATATAATAATAATGTATAGTAATATTGCAAGTCAAATAGGGATATAGTAAAATAATATAGAAGACGAAGAGAAATAATCAATCCATCCCATAAATAAAGTTCACAATGGTCAGAAATGAGTGGACTGTTAATCCAGTTTCAATATTATGCAACTCTATTGGTGGCGGTCCCCTCTCGCTCTCAATGAAACAGCATGGTCTGCATAAACTAGAATACAACAGAAAAGCCCCCCACCAATAGTGTAGGATTGTTAAATGGTAATTTGGAACAATAAAAAAATAAATCAGATGTGCACTGACATTTTTGAGAAGCTCTATGTAAGGACATGCAAGCATATAGCTGAGACGTTCCTCGATATGACGAAACGCGTTGGGAAGTTAGCAGGTGGTGCTCTCACATCCGTTCCTGGGTTGCTGTTGCAGAGTCTTTCAGTCATATCAAGGAGGCAAAACATCAGGGTCATTGTGATTCCAATGGCCTTGTACCAAACAGTGTCCCAGCTACTATATATGCTCATATAGTAAACTCCCAGAAAGGGCTTCTCAAAAAACTGATTGCTTTAATTTCCCAATTTGCGATTTAACAATAGTACCCTCTCAGATGGTGGCCTTTTATTGCATTCAATTCCATACAGAATTTGTGTATTCACATTTCTAAACTCACAGTGCATGCACGTACTGATTCAAATTTTAATTAGAATAGATCATAAGGGGCCTACACTTTTCCTAAGCAGCAATCTCATTAATACAGTAGAGCAGTCAGGTTACAAAACAATTACCAAAACATTTTTTTTTTTAAATATATACAAAATAAATAAGATTGTGGCATTTTTAAAGTAGACACCAGTATATACATAATTCAAGGGACCTCTTTAGAGTTGGAGATCAACATTACAAGTCTCCATTCTCCTATCTTAGAAAGCACAACATGTGCCACAAAACAGGTGTACTGCTGCATGTATTCACTTTTTTTCTAGTTGTAATTTTACAAATTAAAGACTCTATTTTACACAGATTGCAGCCTTAATAAAAAAAAAGTCTGTGTAGTTAAAAAGCATGACTTTTTCCTCAAAAGTGCTTTTATATGGGCTGAAGGAGTGGCTCAGTGAGTAAACACACTGGGGTCTATTCAGAAAACAGTGATAAAATCAGTGCTTTTGCGTCCGACTATGGGCCTCATGCAGTTAGCAGCGATAAGCCCCTTATCACCATCTTATCGCCAAAACAGCCTACTGCGATTCAGGAAGTCCTGATAAGCTGACAATAAGAGCAAAAATCGGCAATTTTTTGCCGTAAAAAAAAATTGGCAGACGCGCGGCGATAAGCCACTTTTCCGCTCTGATCGCCAGTTTCTCAAACACGCTCAATTCTATAAGCCCTGATCAGTTTATCGGAGCTGGTTGCCACTTTAGAATGGCGATTTTCTCTCCAAATCGTCCCGCCACCAAAAGTTAACAAAAAGGATGGGAGAAGCTTCGATGTGCGGCAAGATGGCACTTAGAAAATAAAATGCATGTTTCCTGCATCGGATTGATGCCGGGGGTCTCCGGAGCTGATATCCATTCATATCAGCATCGGAGACCCCCGACATGAATCCGATGCATGAAAAATGCATTTGCAGGCAACTTCATTACCCTAGCGGCTAACCGCTAAGGCAATGAAGGGGTTAACCACCTGTGCGAGGCTTATTGTGGGTAGTGGGGGTGGTTGAAGGTGGTATTTGGCCCTTGGTGGGAGTTTAGGTCTTGCGGGGCGAGGGTGGACTTAAACCCTTCATTACCTTAGCGGTTAATACCGCTACGGTAATGAAGGGGTTAACCACTCCCACTACACCCCCCCCCCCCCCGGTAGGCCTAAACACCCATCCTTGGGGTTAATACCTCCTTCAACCACCCCAGCTACCCACAATACAAAAAAATACACACACAAACAACAGGCCCACTACCCACCTCCTAGGCCCCCTAATAAAGCTTTACAATATCTAATAAACACCAATACACAACCGACCCCCTGTGCCCCCACATACAGTACTGTAAAACCATGATTTTTTTTTTGACACACACAATACCCCAGTCCGGTGGAGGTCCCCGGTGGTCCTAACAGCTGTCCGCAAGTCCCATAGTGCACCCCGGGGGTACCCGCTAGGCTCCGTGGTCCTCCAGGAGGTCCCCATGGTCACATGACACGGACAATTACAAAATGACAGCGATACAGGCACCGGTGCCCCACACCGGAGCCTGTAACTCGGGAAGCGGGGGTCCCTGAGGCAGAAATCAAAGCGGTTCAGCTCAGGAGACCCCCTGCTCCCGCACACTATTAATACAATTTACATTAAAGCAGCTTCATTACCTTAGCGGATTGCTGCAAAGGCAATCAACGAGTTAAGGCAGTGGTGCGCAAACTGGGGGGCATTTGATTTTTTTGGGGGGGGCGTGGGCGTTTGCAGAGGTCCCGCACTCTTCCCCAAGGCATCTAAATTAAATGCTAGGGGACCGCGCGAGGACTCTGCAACCTCTACTTACCGGGATTCAGCTGGTTCAGGACGCGTGACCATGGCAACGCAGCGTCAAATGACGCAGCGGGGTCATGTGACGGTATGGTTGCCATGGTAACGCCAAATGATGGTGATGGGTTAGGGGCCATTAGATTGTATTTTTAATTGCATTGTTTCTGGCAACGGAGGACAAGGATGGTGATGAGGATGAGGACGGCCTTCATCCTGGCAGGCTGGCAGGGGTAAGTGCAAGTTTTAATTACTTTATGCTGCTGGTTGATGTTTTATTTTAAATGGGCAAATGCACTATAATCCATATCTGGATAATAGTAATTTTGCCCATTACTGTACTGTATGTGTTGGGTTTTTTTTTTTCGGCACAGGCTTGGCACTGCAGGTTAGCGGGGACCCCCGGACACTTGCGGGGACCACCTGGAGGCCACCGGACACCCGCGGGGACCCCCAGACACCTGCGGGGACGAACCAAGAACACACGCGGTGCCCCCGGAAACCTGCAGTGACCACCAAGGACCCATGGACACCTGTGGGGCACCCGGACACCCCCGTCAGCCTCTTGTATTAATGCTGCGCAGGAAGAAAAAAAAATGCTTTGATGCTTGTCTCCATCTCTTTTGCGCCAGCCTTTAGCTGGTGAAAACAAATGGTGAACTTTTATAGTACGATAAAGTTATCACTGCTTTGTGAATAGCAGTTACTGGCAAAAAAACCGGCGGGTACAGTATGCCATGTCTAAAATACGACTTTTTTTTCACTGACTGTTTATGGGTGCTAAAAAGCCATTATAGAGCGATACTGCACTGTTTTCACCGCTTTGTGAATATCAGAGCATGACGTGAGTACTTGATCCCAGCCCCGGTGCCCAAATGGCTTTCACACCTTGACAACCTCTGAGGCTTTCACGTCCAGGACCCGAGCAGGCTTGGTGGTACCAAGCTTGGTAGCGACATGGTCTCTCGGAACCATGGACCTGGAAGTCCCCAGCTCATAATACCGTACACAAGCATATGTACTATTAAACACTATGAAACAAAAATATTTTTTCCCATATTTTTTCTAAGTACCAAAGTAGAATGAAAAAACACTTTGGTTCATTCTCAGGGCTGTATCATTCCCTTCTTGAAAACCAGACTTAGGTTTCATAAAAACCCTTGCAACCTTATATGTGGTTGGAGTATCCCCAGAACCCCTATACCAGGTTCTGAGTGATCAGGGCGTTAACTGGGCACCCCCCTTATACTAGGGACGCCTTTTCCGTTTCAGGGATACCACACATCCCTATGCCCAATTTACCTTTCTGGTCTGTGCTGAAGCAGGGAATCCTAGCGGTGAGCCACAAAAGCATTTTCAAGGGGAGATTTTGCCGGAGCAATGTGACCTCATCTTTGGGGAAGAGCTAAGAACCTACATCTCACCCCAAGCACACATTTAATTCTGCAGGTAAGTTTTAAACAAAATTATCTTAATAAAAACATTTGCCATATTTATTAAGTGTTGCTATTCCATAAAGCAGCGATTTCCACCTCCAGTCCTCAAGAATCCCCAACTGGACAAGTTATAAGGATATCCCTGGTTGAGCATAGGTTGCTCATTTTGACTGAAACACCTGTGCTGGAGCAGGGATATCAATAAAACCTGTCTAGTTGGGGGTTCTTGAGAACTGGAATTGGGAATCACTGGTATAAAGAAACTAGGAAAAGATGCAGACACTGCACTCATGGACATGCATTATCACACATGCAATGATATACAGTATTAGTTGTTAATTTTATTCATAACACTGTGATGCTATTAAAATACCATATTGTTCAATATTCATATTCTCATTAATTAAAATAGAAAATGAGTTGTTTTGGACCTACCTATAGGCTTTTGTTATTTTTATAAACTTCTTTACCAATTGACCTGAAACAAATGTATCTTAGTCCGCCCCTTCTCCCCCCGCCAACACTTAAGATTTTTTTATTTTTTTTAATATTCTGACATCATCTTATTAGAAAATGAGAATAGAGAATCTTAGCTCAGTGGCAAAGTGCCTGGTGTAGACATGTTCTGCCATTTATTTTAACTTTGTCTGCTCTCTTTTCCTCCGACCCCTGGATTGCCTGACCTTATCTTTACTAATGTGTTTCAGAACAAGCAGATTAATAACATCCTGTGAATCTTTGGTAGGTGATACAAAATTAATGGAGGTGGAGGAAGGGCCACAATTGCAAGATGAACCTGTGATTCATCAATACGTGGACACAAAAATGATGTGAAATCTGATTTTACTTGAAGTAAAAATCAATTCAAAAATGTAATTGCTTTTTGCAAGATGCCTTTTATGCTTCCAGTTTGGAACTTATACCAGCATGGGCACAATTGTTCATTTGTTTATCATATTCTATGTATCATCATGTATTCTATATAAGCTTTCCTATCACACAGTAATGATAGCTCGTGGATCACCCCATGAATCCTCCTGACTGAATTGTACAAATCCTCTCGCTGTTTGTTTCTGTGCTTACTTCATTTTAGCTCGGAAAGACAAAACGAACAGCACACATAAAAATTTGCAACACTCATGCTCCATGGTTTTAAAACTCCCAACACAAGTTCATAACACATTGGTAAGACAGAATGTAACACCCATAACGGGATTTGAAGAGGGATCACAGCAGAGCAAGTACAGTATGTGTTGAAATGTTCCTAAAAGGGCAGTAGGAGGTTTCCTGGCGACGCACTTCTTAAACCAGACTGTGCTGAAAGCTGTGCAATATAGCAGGCATAAGCTCATAGGGCTCCATGTTAAAATGTGTGAGAAATAAAGAGCGACACACTGTGCTCATTTGCATGTCATTACCCAGAATCCCTGGCTGCAGTGTTTGTTAAGCGATAATGGGGAAAGACCGGGTTGCAGAGCTGGCTGAGACATGCAAATGTACCACACGTGGATTCTTTATTTACTGTAAAAGGGAAGGCACACGTGGCTAACAAAGTAACCAGTAAAAGGCTACTTAAGCAAATCTGGTGAAGATTGTATGTGCAAAGTGGATGCTAATGAAGTGATCTGTCCATTCCATCCATCTCTGTTTTTGACTATTGTAGGCGAGAACGCATCCTGTTCATTCGCAGGATCCAGGTCAGGTAATAACAGTTTTGCTGCTTTAGAATTGTACTGACGTTTTCCTCTAGGAGGGAGTGCTCTTTTACGTTAAGCTAATGTTTGTTCTACATGAATATGTCAACACGTCTAAAAACTTTTTTTTTTAAAGTAATGTTAGTTTCAGTCCAATCATTTAGAATGGTGTCATGCCGACCCAAACCTTTTTAGAACAGATCCATCCTCTTTGATAATCTCTTTTTCCACTAAATTGGGCAGGTGAACTCTTACATCTCCACCCGCATAACTTAAAGCCTAGAAATAAAACACAGGAATAACAATATAAAAGAAATATCTAAAGCACATACTGAACCATGTCTTTGGGAGAATTATATTTCCCTTTATATTAAACTGAATCTGAAAATGGAGATAAAAATACATAGAATGTCTAATACATATTAATAATTAAAAAAAACGTGCTGAGCTAAAGGTGATAGTCAAAAGTTTACCCTTGACTTCTGAAAAAATAAAAACATGTCATGTGCAGCATTCTAAAAATCAGATGAAGGATACACGTATTTTCTAAAAGTTTCACTCATTGGGAATTCCACTAAATGTTTGGTGTTTTAAAACACAACTATTCCAGATATGCTATGTAGTTTAAATGTCATGTCCTCCCTGAAAAGCAATTACATCAGATAACCAGTGGTGAATTACAATACTACCCTACAGTTCTACCCTACTTTTCCCTCCCAAACAATTCTCTAAATCTATTGGTTCATAACCAATTGTAGGTGTATGGATTGCCATGGACACAGTTTGGATGTTCTCCCTGTCTTGTCTTATCCTCAGGTTCTATACGCACTTTCTCCCAATCCAAGGCAGCGACAGAGTAGAAAGTTAGCGTCATCTGATTTTTATCTGTTATGTTGTTCTATTTCAAGGGATGTTCTCCTACTGAAACTATTTAAGGGCTTATTCTATATATACTGAACCGAAGCGGCTGATTGAGCCATTTTTCATCAAAATTTACATTGAAGTCAGTGTGGAATTTGATCCGAAAACAGCCCAATCAGCTGTGGTAATGAAAACATTTCTTTTAGAGTATAAAAGTGGAATTAATGACAGAGCTAAATGTTTAGACATCGGTGACCCATGATTCAGTTTCACACTTGTATTTCATGTGATATCCAAATATAATGTTCATATGTGAAATACATTTCCCCAATTTTTCATTTATTTATTTTTCAATGCTTTTCTTAGACAAAAAAACATACATCAAGCATGCATCATATGTAGTTACAAATGCAAAAAATTTTGGACAAATAAAAACATTACATTGAAACCAAACATTTTATTGAAACACAGCATTATTTGCACACTGACTTAAATCTTCGTACCAAAAATTCAGGATGGCATAGACCAACTCTACTGAAATAAATGCCAGCAGCATGTATTGGCTAAAATGCTTCATATAAATATAATTAAAAGGCAAAAGTGTGCAGTATTGGAAAAAGCACTAGTACCGTAGGTCAAACTTTACACAGCTGACAATTTTTGAGAAAACCTGCCATATTTTCTGGAACTGAACACTGCAAAAATGTCTCATCTTATGTCGAATATAGGTTTTGCACACATTTAATTATGAAACCCTATGATATTTGAAGCAAATATAGTAAAAATAAATAAATAAAAGATTTATACAAAAAGAAAGAAAAACTCAATTCCCAAAGCAAATGTGCATTTTTGTCAAGGCCTTAATGTCATAAACTTTGCACCAAAATGTTGCTAATAACGTAATGAGTGTTAGAGTTCAGAACATCTCGGGAGACGGGAGGTCATTTACAAATACTTGCGGCTGCAAACCGGAGGAAAACTGATGCAAAAGGGCTGCACCGGCCAGGCATTATCATATAAGAAAATTCTGCCGGGTGACTTTGATAAAGAGGTTTCTTGAACTACATTGTTTAAAGGTTTGTTATGAACATGCTAGTTCCTGTACATCCACTACACTTGAAGAAGAAAACTGTGAGGTTTCAAAAGCTCAGTACAGTATGATTTCATATGAAGAGCTTTAATGATAAAGTTATCACAATCTACATCGAATCTGCTTATGAACATGCTTAGGCTGCGCTTATAGTGCCGGCGACGGCGACACCACCGTTGCGTCAAAACAAATGCATTGTCGCCGTCGTCGGCGATTATAGTGCACGCGATGGCGACAACGAGACGGAGCGACAGTGCTACCAAAAATCTGGTAGTCACTGATATTTGATTTTTTTCGGCGACGGTCTCCCCTTGCGGCCAATCAGGAGCTTCTCCGTGCCTCTGCCCTCCCACTTTTGTGACGTCACTGGCCTTGTAGCCAGCGACGTCGCCTAAACTTAAAATATAACTTTCGCGATGGCAACGTGTGACATCGGTCGCGTCGCCGTCGCTATAAGCACGGCCAGAATGCATCTTGCCTGTCCCATTCTCTCTTCTGCTGCACATTCTAGAGTGCGGTTTCAGACCAGTCAAATATTTAAAATGGTCCAAAAATGGAAAATTAAAGTCAAAACACTAGATCAATAAATCACTGAAAAATTACAAATTATGGGTAAATATCTTCCAACATGTCTTGTTTCTATGTAACACATTCCCACAAACTGTTAATTATAGCTTTCCTAAACAAATGAAATGTCTAAGTAGAAATAAAACATACTGACATTTATCAAGTATATTTTAGAACGGACTTTGAGATATCTATATGACTTCTATTATACAAGTTGTGCACTTTAGTAATATCTATGTGGATTTCTGCTGGGCTTTTTCTACATTATAAGACTTATTATAATGTTATGAATATATATATATATATATATAATTGAAAACGTTGTATGTTGGCTGTTCTTATGGGCAATCTGATTGGTCCGTCGGTCTGTCACTCAGCCTCTGACCAATCAGATTGTTCCGTGGCCTGGCCCCGCCCCCGCACGCCTCTCATTGGCTTGCTTGCTTCTGTGGCCTCGCCCGCTCTCCTCTTCGCCCGTGTCCTCTGTGTCCCTCTCCCCCTCTGTGTCCCTGTCTCCCGCTGAGTCCCCCCGCCCCCGGGTATCACCTCCACCTGCCCCCCACTGGGTAGCGCACCCCCATGCCCCCCGGGTGTCACCCCCCCCCCACTGCCTCCTGTGTCGGTCTCCCCGGACCCTGCCCCCCCCTTTCCCCGGTGCCCCCGTCACATGCGCGTTGCACGTGTGCTTCGTCGTCCAGCGGCCTGGCGGTGCGCGCACGCTGTGGCTCCAGCCTGCGGCTGCTCCCGCTCATCAGGCGCCTCAGCATCCTCCCGACGCCGGCTCGCATCCGCTCCGGGTCGCCGTGCGCTCGGCGGCCTGCGCTGCATGCTCCGCCCCCCATGCCCGGGACAACCGGTAAGAGCACCCGGACAGGAGAGAGGCGCCTTCTGGACTGGTGGGAGCTCGGAGACTGGACGGAGGTGGCTGGTGTCTGCCGGTGAGGGGGAGGGGCGGGTCCTCACTGCAGTTGTTGTTGGCACCCGAGGACATTTGTGTGTGTGTATGTATGTGTGTGACACTGTGTGTGTGTATGTGTGTGACACTGTGTGTGTGTGTGTGTGACACTGTGTGTGTGTGTGTGTGTGACACTGTGTGTGTGTGTGTGTGTGTGTGTGTGTGTGTGACACTGTGTGTTTCCATATGTGGATAATAGTAATTTTGCCCATTACTGTATTGTATGTGTTAGGGCAGGGGGGCGCAAACTTTTTTCCCTGCGCCCCCCTGACGGCTGTCCCCTCGCTCCCGCGCCCCCCCAACCCCAACTTACCCGCGCTCCGGCGTAATGATGTCACGTTGCCATAGCAACGTGACATCACATGACCTCGCAGCGTCATTTTGACGCCGCGTTGCCATGGCGCCGCAGGGAGGAAGCCGCCGGAGCCACGGTAAGTTAGGTTTACAGAGGCCCTGCAGCTACCCCGGCACTTAATTTAAGTGCCTTCGGGAAGCGTGCGGGGCCTCTGTAAACCCCGCGCCCCCCGTCGGCAGTGTCGCGCCCCCCCTGGGGGTCGCGCCCCACAGTTTGCGCACCCCTGTGTTAGGGGGCAGGGGGAGGGGGGTGTATTTAGTTAGAAATATTGTTTATTTTTTTGGAGGCACAGCATTGGTACCGCAGGCCCGTGGGGACTCCGGGACTCCCGCGGGGACTCCCACGGACACCCCGGGACGGCCGCGGACACCCCGGGGCGGCCATCGGGACCCCCAAACTCCCGCGGGGACCCCCGCTTGGTCAGCTCGGGACCCCCGGCCACCTGCGGGACCCCTGGGCTCCCTCGGGGTCAGCCGGGGACGCCCACTGGGTCAGCCGGGGACACCCACTGGGTCAGCCGGGGACACCCGCCGGCCTGTTGTATGGGTGTTGCGCCTGCAAAAATGTAAACAATTTTTTTTTTTCTAAGTCCTGCTTTTTTATCACCAGCCTTTAGCTGGTGAGCTTTGTTCAGCGCAAATTTCAAGTACGATAAATTTGCGTAGCTTAGTGAATCCCGCAGAAGGGCAGGATTCAGCGCAAACAGCTGATCGTACGAGCAAAGTTGGACTTTGAAAAATGTCTTGAAAAAAGTCAATTTTAGAGCGCAAAGTGCCTGTTAGCGCTGCTCTGTGAATCGCGCTCAGCGGAACATCACGTTCTAAGAGCACTTTGCGTTCTTAAAACGGCTTATCACAGCTTAGTGCATAGCCCCCATAATATTTATCTGGAGTGCGCAACTCCAGGGATATATTTCTCCCTAGAATTAGATATATGTGGATTGCTCAATATTAGCTAGCACCTAGTTCATGTATTTATTTAATACCTTGTTATTGTTTGTAGGAGTGAGTTTTCTTGTGTTCTTTTTGGTATGTGTTTCAATCTCCATATATGTACCAGTTTTCAAATAAATTAAGCGATTGCTTCTTTTTCTTGTAATTACACTGCACTTCATCTAAAGAGTGACAGAATAAGGTTGCTAGGTGCAACGGGGACCTCCCCTGGATGCTTTTAAAGGAAGCTTGTGAAAAACCCAACTGATATGTGATGGCACTTTACCTGTTCAAAGTCATCTTCGGCTGATGGTAGATCAGATGCTAAACTAGGATCCCCAAGATATTTCTCTGTTCTTTCTCCATGGACCATGGTTGTTTTCACAACTTTGCTGACCTTACGTCCTTCCACGGGTTCAGCTTGAAACTGTGATGATAAAACTTTGGGCTCTGAGAAAGTGATCTGGTAACACAATTAAATGTTTGATGTTAGTTTTACTTCTGCACTGTACAAATTCAATCATCTACAGTACATTGCCAAGTGATGAACCATGTACATGTGGAAAAAGTAATCATGAAATATGCAGCATAGCAACTGAAAGGAAATGTTAAAGTAATTGCAACAGAAATGTATCCCATATACTGTAGTTTCAGCACTTGAGTAGTTAAACTCTAAAGCATGAATTTATTGTCATAAAGATCTTCATCTCTTGGAGGCTGCTTAGGCAACCTGTGTACACAATAATAAGGTAATTTAAAGTAGAAACCTTCACGATACCTAATATCACATGAGCTCAGTATAGAATGCATGGACAATCTGGCTGAGTAACCTTTGAATTAATCTTATGTTCAGGTGCCGCACATCTCTGTGTTATTCTCAATGTACGTGGCAATCTATAGATGCAGCCACAGTATTAGAACTCTTGCCTTTTAAATTCTGGGGCAGTCTCACAGTAAATGCCACAACATTGCTTCAACACTTCTGTGAGATTTTTAATGGCCCATCGGATTAACACAGCAGGTTCAGTTTCAATGGGACTTTGGGGACCGCCCTGCTGTATTAATCCGATGGGCCATTAAGAATCTCACCGAAATGTTGATTCATTTACTGTGAGACTGCCCCAGAATCTCCCAGATAAGTGTTCTAATACTGGTGGCTGCATCTGTAAATGGATATTGCTTATTGGCATGGTGAATGGGGTAGCTCCTTTAATAAAATGCAGTATATCACTATACAGAAAGGAGACCATCCGTGAATATAGAATCACTATGACAATCCGTTTGGCCCATGATGGAGACAGTAACATGACAGTAGCCCAACTCCTTAACATTTTATCATCCTGAAAATAGCATACAGTATGTCAATGCTTAAACTCCTTTAATAAAGATTCACACATATCCCATAACTGTGAGACATAGCAGGTATACTAAGGCACTCATGATCCACTCTGTACCTGCATGCTGGTACTGAGTTTAGTTTACTATCCCCTGATAACTGGATCAGATGAACATGACTAAATCAACAGTTGGGGTATTGTAAACCGAACTCAGTGCTAGCATCCAAAGACTGAGTGGATCATGAGTGCCTATGCTATTTGCTTGTTAGATTCCCGACACGTGTGGATCTAGGTTGTGACTGCACCTCTAATATAGTATGTTGAATTTAAGAAGTCACTCATCCTTATGCAGCCTTATAATTAAACCCCCCTAATGATGAAAGGATCAGCTATACATTTTACATGGCAGTTGGCCAAATTCTCATAAGAGCTTCATGCTGCCCTCTTTGAGACAATGCAGTAACACTGTGATCCAATTATTTAAAGGAATTGGGCACTCCAAATTCTGTAACTCAGTTGCAAATTATTCAAAACTGTTATTTTTTAAAAGACAGAAGTGTAAATGGTCTATCTATTTTTTTAAAACAGACTGTCTGCACCTTGATATGCTTATTTTTTGTTAAAATTAAGGTAGGCATTTCATTTTGTGTAGTACAGCGGCGGCCGCCTTTATCCTCCTGCGACCGCCACCGCGGGATTTTTAAAAACGCTGGCAGATGCAGCGTTTTTTCGGCCGTTTTCCCGCGCTGCGGGCGCTTTCAATGTAAAGTGCCATTAGCGCTTGTCTGTTGATGCGGCCGACGCGCGGGAAACTCCGTGAGAAACGGATAACATCCCCGCATTTTTCCGGGTAAGTCGGAGGATAGGAGGGACCGCAGCAGTAGGAGCACCATTTTTAAACTGGCAAATGTGGTTCAGAACCTTCTGTGGTTCTTTATGATCCCAGGCACGTCACTTTACTTCTCTGTGCTCCAATCTTCAAAAGTGGGGACAAAAACACTGTCTCAAACTACAGGCCAATCTCTTCTCTCAATACTATCCAAAGTCATGGAAAAATGTGTTCACTCCCAATTAAGCGATTACTATACCAAGACAAATTTCCCTAGCCAATTCCAATCTGGCTTTCGCCCCAAACACTCCACGGTAACTACCCTGCTAAAAGCTTACAATGAAATCCAGTGTGGAATGGAACGGGGACAACTCACTGGTGAAATATTCCTAGATTTTGCAAAGTCTTTTGATACTGTTGATCATGTTATCTTGCTTAACAAACTCCAGTGCTCTGGAATAGGTAAGCATGCTTTAAACTGGTTTCATTCCTACCTACTGTATCAGGTAGATCCCAACATGTGTCCATCTCAGGTTCTAACTCCAACCCCTTGGATATCACCTCTGGGGCCCCTACGCTTCTCAGTGTTCATCAATGATCTTCCTACAGCTTGTATGGGAGCCTCAATAAACATGTATGCAGATGACACAATCGTATATGCACACAGCCATAGCCTCTCTGACCTTGAACACATACTTCAATCTGACTTTTTGAGACTTTAAAATTGGATTTCCCAAAACAAACCGTTTTTAAACACTGACAAGACTGTAGCAATGGTATTTGGGACCAAGGGTAAATTTCTAAAGCTTCCAATGAATGAGCTCCAGATCAGAACCAATGCTAAAACCACCCTAACGCCTGTTACTAGTTTTAAATACTCAGACATATGGTTTGAATCCCATTTAACATTCGACGTGCACATTGATACCTGGGCATCCAAAACCTATGTCAAACTAGGTGTACTCTACAGGAACAAATCCTCCCTAAGTCTGCTGGTCAGAAAGTGTATCGCACAGCAGATGCTAATGCCAAATATCGACTATGGGGACATAGTATACGGCTCGGTACCCCAAACCCACCTTAGCAAACTTGACACCCTCTACAATTCAATATGCCGTTTTGTTCTCCAATACAACTATAACACACATCACTGTGAAATGCTCAAAGAACTAGATTGGTCATCACTTGAGTCTAGGCGCAAAGTTCATCTCTCCTGTCTTGCATTCAAATACTTTCTGGGCAAGCTACTCGTCTATCTGAACAAGCTCCTCACCCCTATCACATGCAGCACTTATCACCTGAGATCTGACTCCAAAAGACTGTTCATGGTCCCAAGTAGCCGCTCCTCCTTCTCTTACCATGCACCCCAAAACTGTAACAATCTACCGGAGACTCTCACAGCCACCACCAGTCTAAGGCCGCGCTTATAGTGCTGGAGACACGACGTCCCCCGAAAACAAATGCATTGTCGCTCCCGCATGCGCTTATAGTAAGCGCGACGACGACAAAGCGACGTGATTTTTGGAAGACGGGAATATTTAATTTTTTAGGGGCTGTCACCTCATGTGACAGCCCCTGAACCAATCAATGGCCTGGTCGCCCAAGCCGATGACGGGTGCCGCTCTTACAGACGCACGTTACAGTGCTGATAGTTCCACTCCACTGCACCAAATGAAAGCACAGACCCTTGGCTCCTCTTCCTACGCGTTTCACCAATGAATGGCTTCGTCAGGGATACCACAGTACTAGTTCAATTAGAATATATACCCTTACCAATTACAAATAATTAATTAATTGGATCATCAAAAATCTCAGATAAATAAATCAATAGATCCAGGTAGTTAAATGAACTAGTACTCATGGTATATTGACGTTTGATGTTTGATGTTACGTGCGTCTGTGAGGGCGGCACCCGTCATAGGCTTGTTTGCCTGCTAATCTGATACTACTACTGCGGAGGAGGATCACACAGCCCTGAGACAACCGGGAAGGGTCATCACGTCACATCCGGAAGTGACGTCACACCCGGAAACCCGGCGGGCTGTGCAGAGTCAGCTCTTACCATCGTGACCGGAGGTGTTGGTTTGGGGGGGCCGT
The DNA here is from genome assembly GCF_040206685.1 of Ascaphus truei. NCBI lineage: Eukaryota > Metazoa > Chordata > Amphibia > Anura > Ascaphidae > Ascaphus > Ascaphus truei. Next base: position 451,203,439 of record NC_134483.1, read on the forward strand.
CGGGCCCCCGCGGGCCATCGGTGGAGGTAGGGTGAGAACACTGAGCATTGGCTCGGCCCACGGGCGCCCCTCAACATCATATCCCCTTACGTTTTACGTTTCCATCTGGGGACACTTCTCACAAGACTTTGATCTTAAGCCAGGAGTTTCCTGGTGTTATCCCTCTGACATTCACTTAGCAGGAACTTGCTTTGATTGCCTCTCAGCAATGCACCCACTTCCACTTGTTTTATATTATTATCTTTTGAGTTTATTTTGACAATTGTTGTTATTGTTTGTGATTGTATTGACATAATTTAATATAAAGGTGTTATCTTACCAGTTCCCCTTTGACTGCGCCTCCATATTTTTCTTCTTCTCTTGCATTACTATTTATCTCAAGGACTGGGGTTCCTTGTTTAGGAAGCTGCGTTATCATTTGGGTTTTGGTTTTTTAACACATTTACTTTTTATGGTGCCAGACCCCACATGCTCCGGATTGGTTCATGTCACATTATATATATTTTTTTTTTTATAAGAGTTAGTCCAGTATGTTAAGTTGCATTTTTTATTTGGCGCACCCACTCTCTTTTTTTCTTTTACTTTAACTCTCAATGTATTACATCCTGATAAAACATTTTATAAATAAATAAATACAGTCACAAAACTGAGATTGTAATCTCTTTATGGAAAGAAAAAAGGTGCCTGAAAATGTACTGTGCTGCACACACTGTCAAAGGGGAACTGATTCATGTACATTGCATATTACTGTAACACTGATCATTCTGTGATGAAGATATAAAAATGCTACTCAAATTGTTCATGCAAAGGGTCAGTTTGTTTTAATGCTGTCAGATATTAATAATTCCTCATTGCAGCGCAGTTCCCTTTTACTGCTGCAAATTTTTCACTGCTCCAACAATGTATTTCACTGTCTCAATATACAGAAATAAATCAGCAATGCTATGCGAATACTTTTGTATTTAAGGTTATATTACATCAGACTTTTTTTGTCCCATAATCAAAATGTATGCATAACATAATCCCACCAAAGCCTGCTCATTTTGACACCAACTGTATTGACATCTTTTCTCCATCCTGTTTTCCAAGCACATTGGTTGGATAGTCCATTTGACTATTCCTTCTCTTCTCACATTTATATTGTTGCTAAGTCTTCCTCTGCAACACTACTAAGATACACCCTATACTACTACATGTCCCTCTACAGCTGCCCCCATTCTCTGCCATCTTGATTATTGCATCTTTCGGTTAGGTGGACTTCCTCCCTAACATCTCTCTATCTTACAATCTACTGTATACAAAACACTGTGGCTAGAATTACCTCACTCTCTTAGACATCTATCTCTGCCTCTCCCTTCCCAAATCCCTTTGATGGCATCATGTTAAAGTCGGCAACACATACAAATGTCTCGTTCTCTTCCCATCCTTAAATCTCTGCTCTCATCTCTTGCTATGTATTTTCTCGCCTCTTCGCTCAGTTCCCTGCGTCTCTACTACTACTTGAGAACTTTGTCTCATACTGTCGCTATATCTCTGGAACTCTCTTCTCCTCATTATCCGTCAAGTTCTTTCTCAATCTCCAAGACCGGCCCAAAAAGTTCATCTTTACAATAAAGCATTTCCAGGGTGTTGTAAAATGGCCACTGTATAATTACTTACTCTCTCAACAGAGAGACCTATAAAATAAGGACTTCCATGTACTGTACTTCTTTTGTTACCCAATACACCAGTTTGATTGTAAGCCCCTCTTTAAGCTTGCACTAATCCCTAACTGTATGATTCTACCCTGGGTCTTGTGTAATATGCACTGACAGGTGCTATGTTAAAAAAATACAAACACATGAATAAATGACGACATTACCTATGATGGAGCTAAAGTCATATAATTTGATATGATAAGGTAGGTTGCACCACTGGTATATTCCCGTGCCAGTATACATCACAGTTACATTAGTAAAACGCCAAGTGTGTAAATCAAGAATGTACCAAATATATAACCATATACAGCAAATAACTACACATGAAATGTCTGTATGTACATGCAACTAACCAAAAGTCCTGGCAAAATGCTGGGAGTTCCATCAATCTCACCTCAGATTGCTCACTGTCACTCATGAGTACTGTGCGTTTGAGAACTTTAGAAACTGTGTCTCCCTTGTTTATTGTTACATGCTCCTGTGGTCCTCCGTGCACCACCACTTCTTCTTTTTCTGTGCCATCTGGTAAAACATATCTTCTGATGATTTTTCGAGTGATCTGCATAAATGGTGGGGGTGAAGTTGTAAAACATTTCAACTGAATACATTTCTTCTGAATTCATGAGAACACTTTATATTATTGAGCAATTACTTTTCTTTTCCATTCTCTTCTATGGTCCAGATCGACAAAAGGGTGCTAAGTTTTAGCAGCCTTTACTTCAATTCATATGTATGGGAGTAAAAGTGTGTTAAAGCATAGCACCCTTTAGTGGTTCTGGGTCTATGTGTTCCAGAAAAGTAGTGGCCCACTAAGTACACATGTATGCACCACCTATAGAGGTCAATATCTCCAGAAGCAGGGGTCCCCGGAGCTGAAATTAATAAGGGTCACCTTCGGAGACCCCCTACTTCAACACAGCATATAGAAATAATACCTAACGGCGCCAACGGTGTACAAAATAACAATCAATGTGCAATAAAACATGTGAACAAATAATATTGAATGTTACCAAACATTCAATATTATTTGTTCACATGTTTTATTGCACATTGATTGTTATTTTGTACACCATTGGCACCGTTGGGTGACATTTTTCTTGCAGTCTATTATCTGGCTAGGGTAGTCAGAGTTACCTAGTTAATTGGCAGCCTCTTATTATTCACCTTAACCATTAGGTTTAGTTATGACTTTATACACCCTATATAGGTATCATTTATTTCTGATTAGCGCAGCACACAATTTCTAATTTATTTTTGCATATAAAAATTATGAAACATTGGATCGCTGTAAGAGCTGCTCAGGGACACACAGAGAGAGACAGCTTTTCTCTCTGGTACTCCTCTGCACAGCTCTTACAGACTGGTGGCTGGCCCAGTAGGATTAACGCGGTGGTGATCCCATTAAGAAGCAGGGACCCTCGCTGAGTTAATCCTCCCAGGTAGCTTTCTTGGACGCCATCGACCCTGGCCCTGCTGCCTCTCTGGCATCACAACCTCACACGCCCAAGGAAGCAGTAAGTCTTGATACATCTGTAAGGTAAATAAATGTACGTGGTTATTAATGTACATATGGCCATAAGTGATGTGCAGCACAATGCTCACCAAGAGGATTGAAATTCATTCATTATGTTATCAGTTCGAAATAGTAAAATAATTACTTAAGATACAAAGGCAATTTGTTACAGGAACAGTGTTATTTTGTCTTCGTTCAAAAACATTGGGACTTTTATTTAATTTAAGAGTAAAAATGAAATTTAATTTAATTTGTATTTCACTGTATGTGATCCCTGGGAGACATTGTTAAGTGTGGTAAAATTTGTATGGTAAAGTTGATATGATAAAACACTGCAGGCTTTATACCAACCACAGGTTATACTAGAGTACTCTACCTTCTTCACCACAGTATGGCCATGCTCATCTGTATACTGCTCTTCAGTCACTGTTTCAGGTAGGATGTCAGACATATCATCCGCCTAAAACATAGAGAACCAGCAACAAACAAGTTTATAGGCATTGAATTGAACCACAACATACTGTAATAGTAGGCATGTAATACCAAAATAAAGTAGAGGAATTACTGGTAGAATGCACAACTCTAGAAACCATTCTACGTACAAACAAAAGTGTAACGTGCATGCAATCAGACCACAGACAAAAGTACAGTAGTTGACCCAGTATTGCAGAATAATGTACAATTCGGTATTAGGCAGTCTTCTATCTGAACTTTTGAACATGGGGTAGAAAAGCTACTAAACTATTTGTCTCTACTGACACTGTTAGATGCTGACTCCAGTACTCACAGTTGTACTGGTACATGCATTAGTCATGGAAACATGCAGGCAGCCATGTTATTTAGTAAGAACAATAGTTGCCTGTAGCAGCTCTCAAGAGGCTCCCTGCGGGTATAGCCAGGACATGGCAGCCACTGGCCCAGGGACGTGCAGTAGTAAAACACTCTGTACCTGAATAATCACACGACGGCGAATGACCCTGGTAGTTACCATCTCGTCCTCATCTGAGTTGGTCTCTAGCTCACCTAGCTCTTCTGCTAGCTCCTGGTGGAGGCATGAAGCAGTACTCTATTTACGATCCTATTTATTTGGCTGCCTTAAATGCTAGTTTGTGAACTGCTTAGCAGGTTGAAGATGAAGAATTACGAATTTCTGCTTTTACCCGTCACTTTTCATTTATAGGTATAAGAGCAGATTCGGTATATTGGGTATTTCAACATGTCTTACTTGCTTAGTAATGGGAAAAATCTAGCACATTTAAATGGCAGCCTGATTTTTGTTTTGACACTTCTCCTTGAAATGGGGGAATGTTTTGTTGAAGTAATAACCCAGTTTAGGCCCGAGGGAGAAAATATGCCAAATTTATCAGTTGAATTACTTTTTCCTTTAAATGCAATAAATCCTTGAGCAAAACGAAAAAATAATAAGTTAAAAACAAGAAAAACTGCATATGGTACTGATAATTGACATGTTTGCTGCGCTACTACAGTAATAAGTACCCACTGAATCATTTGTATCGTTTTGAGGAAAATGTAATTTATTTGTGTATGCAGAATTTTAGTATGATTTAATGTACTTGGTGGGAACTTCGCAAAACTTTATTCCTGTGCAGCAGCAGTTAGGTTTTTTACTATGTTTTCCCAAAAAGTTGATCTACTGCACTAGTGCAGACAGTGCAGACCATTTTAGTTCCACCCGATAAATACTAAAATTAGATCCCCAACCTGTCTTTTTCTGACACATACATATGTAAAGCTTTCTAAAGCTTCGACCTGTAAAATTACTTTACCTTTTCGAATGACTCAAACGACTCATATTCAGAACATCTTTCTAATTTGTCTGGTTGCTCATCTGATGATTCCACAATAAAGAGGTCACCTCCACTTGCGCCAAGATGTTCTTGTTCTGAGGATTCCTCTGGTTCTTGTACAATGGGAGAATCGCTGTGGGAATCAGACACTGGAGTTTGGAGGCATGGCCGTTCGTATGCTTCAGGTGATCCCTGGTGAAACTCGGATATTTCACTAGGAGACATGAGATCTTGGGCTGCCACTGGTGATGGCGATTGCTCTAGCTCTGGAGACGTGACGCTACAAAATGAACAGTAAACATGTTGAATTGCATTCTGTAATGCTTCTACTCTGAAGAGTCTTTGCTTTGTTAATGAAATCAGCATGCTGTGTTAATATTTGAATGCACAATCCCACTTGAAGAATACAAAATAGTCCTTTTAGAAACTGCTTATATATACAGTATATCACCTAATTAAAATCCTTTGGCAATTTTCTATTGCACAGAAATACAGATTTGTAATCATTATTCTCTATTAAATATGGTAGTCATTAAATCAGATGAAATCAATCACATATAAACTCAGATTAAACCAATGAACCCTTGACGCTAGTTTCCCTAAACTCCCTTAAATGGGGGCAAATAACATGATGGCAATACAGGGAAGGCCCTTCTTTTCCCTCGGTTAACGCCTTGTTTACTAATGTAATTTTATGCAAAAACGGCGGCTATAAGTGAAATAATTAACATAGGGTTAACGTTCCATTATTTCAGGATGATGCTGATAATAGGGATAATGCCCGAGTTAGGTATAACTTAAAAAAACTTAGCTTTATTTTCTGGCGTTTACCGTAAGAGAGTTTAGTGACTATGGGATTATTTGCTTTAGTGAAAACTGCATTATAATTAATGGACTTTAAGTGACGGTAAACATGCCTTTAGAATTATTGCAGTATTCTTACCTTATTTAACCCAGGCTGTGCTGAAAAGCTGTGTAATATGGCAGGCATAAGATTATACTAGGAGTCCATGTTTAAAGGGATAAGAATTAAAGAGTGACAAACTATGCTCATTTGCATGTCATTACCCAGAATCCCTGGCTGCAGTGTAAGGCTCTGTTTGCTAAGCGATAATGGGGAAAGACAGGATTGCAGACCTGTCTGAGACATGAAAATGTACCAAGTGGTATTTTTATTTACTGCACCTTATTTAAGAATTGCTTTATTTGCCATTAATTAAAGCAACTTCTAGTGTACTTTTCACCAAGTTTATTTCTTTTTAGTGATCCACTCTTATGCTAAATTGTACAAACAATGAACAATATCTGAACAGTTACAGCTGCAGCATGATTCTGTGTTCCTGGAGACCCTCCCGGGGAACCACAGCCCCGTTATCTTTAAGAATGGAAAAGCCTTGGCTACAGATATCTCTAGTCCCTTTTTGTAGTGTGACTTCATATACCGTACAGGGAGTCACATTACATCTGTATAGTTTTGAATTAAGTAGAAATAGCCGTGTTAGTCCTGTAGCGATAGTGGAGAGAGAGTGCAGTGCTTGTCTGCACGTATCAATTGTTAGACCAAATAAAAAAAGAAGGTATCACCTAATACTAAAGTACTCATATAGAATTTTGTAAGTCTGGTCATAAAAAAGCAAGGAACGCCAATGTGTCTTCTTTATTTCCTCTATGAAGTATATGTGGGAATGTGTTACCCAGATTTATGAACGCCTCAACAGCCCATAATGGTGTTTATGGTGACAGAACTAGTTTTTTACTTACAAACCCCAATAGATAAAAACCACTGAAGTGAACATTCATCTATCCCATGTGCAGTCTCCAAACATACAGGTATTTCAGTTTCTCAAACACCTACAGTACTGTGATTACGCTGCAGGGCATAGAAATGAACACAGTAATGGGTACGGCATACCTGTGAAAGAGTAATTATCACTTTATCACTAACACATTATCCCTAACAGCGATTAACACGTTATAATGGCTATTGAACTAGTGAATTTACTAAAGAGTAATAACAATTATTGGAGGTTAACAGCCATGTTTATTAGTAAATATCCTCATAAGTCTGTTACTATTTTGCACCGATTGCCCTTTAATTAGCAGTTCCTCCTGCGTGTTTCTTTTTTTTTATATCCCCAATTTTTTTGTTTTTATTACAGGGTGGGAGCTGGGTGGTCCCCACTCTCTTCCATAAATCAATTATGAACCTCTATCGATCTGGCCCTACGTTTGGATTAGGGAAGTGTACAGCTAGCAACCCACCCACTTACAAATTATGGTTTTACATAATTGAACAAATTCATTCTATTTAAAGAACATATTGCTGTCTTTCTAAATATTGCATACTCCTTTTGATTTTGGTGCCCAAGTAATTGTGTCCATCCACCATGGATGAACCCCTGGGATGCTAGAGCCTACCCATGCATTTCAAAACAAGGAGTTAAAAGAACTGTTGCCTTGAAGTGAGCGTTATGTACATTAATGGCGCTATATAAATAAAGACATACAATACAATACAATACAAGTGCCGTAGAAATAATCTCATATGGCACTTGATGTATGCCTTAATATAATAAGGATCACACACAAGAACAGCTAATGGATAGAAGTAGTGTAATTGGAAAATGATTCTTCATTCCTCAGAACACAAGAGAAAAAACAAACTGGACCTGCTTGTCTACAACAGCTACAAACTTACAAATATTCTTGTTGTTCCAGAGATAATGCCTCTGACGATGCTTGTGGCTCCCATGAGAACACAGCTTCCAATTTCTCTTTCTGCAGCTGTCGGATAATTTCTGAAACAGACCTGTCATCTTCAACCCTCGTTGAACTTTCATGGAAGGATGAGTAACTGATTGAAATGTCCTCCTCGGATACAAGAGGTGGGTGCTCAGCTGTCTTACTGTCTTGAGAAGTCAAATGGTCAACAGTTGTCTTCTTTTGGGGACTGCAGAACTCGTCCTGAATTGCAGAAAAACCTGAGCATAAAAAATAAAGAAAATAGTTACTACATTATTTTAGTACATCCACTAAAGATTCCAGTGCAACATTTCCTTTAGAGACACACACACTTTTCATGGAGGTGGTAGGAAGACACCTCACTATACAGAAGCTGCATCTGAAGACATTCTCTAAGGCTTTTGTTATTCTAGTTGAAATGTGCTTTTTAGTGCTGTTGCTTATACAGATGCAGCGGCCATTATTCAAACATTTACCTGGGTACATCCCGCGTTACGCCGTGTGGTGGACCCGAGATGGTCAGTTGCAGACATAATGGCCCGCCAGAGTAACACAGCAGGGGTCCCTGCTGTGTGAGTCCTACCGGGTCTGCCTTTCTGTAACAGACGCGCAGTAAGAGAGAGGCTGAATCAGTCACTCTAACAGCGCACCTCTCACAGGTGATCGCGTTTTTTTTAATTAAAATTCTAACATTACAGTAATGTAGCAGGGGGTCTTCGGAGCTGAACCGCATTGGTTTCAGGTCCGGGGACCCCCGTACGTCCCGAGATTCAGGCCCTGTTATGGGGTGCCGGTATCCCCATGTTAAAATCCTGTGGGTCACGTGACCGTGGGATCTAAACAAAGCAGGGGGATACCGGCACCCCATACCGGGGCCTGTATCTCAGGAAGTAGGGGGTCCCCGAGGCTGAAATCAACTTTGTTCAGCTCGGGATACCCCCTGCTCCCTCATATCAGTATCAAACACCCCCCACCCCCCAATTAAAAATCATTACCTTAGTGGATAGCTGCTAAGGTAATGAAGATACTTACATTTTATTTTTATTCATATTGTACGTGAGCAGGGGGTCTCCAGAGCTGAACAAAGTTGATTTCAGCCTCGGGGACCCCCTACTTCCTGAGTTACATGCCCCGGTATGCGATGCTGGTATCTCCTCCATGTTAAAATCCACGTGGGATGTAAACAAAGCAGAGGGATACACCGGCACCCCATACCGGGGCCTGTACCTCGGGAAGCAGGGGGTTCCCAGACCTGAAACCAACGCGGTTCTGCTCCGGAGACCCCCTGCTCATCTACACTATGAATACAATTAAAACCATGATTTATTATGTTACACACAGGATTAATACCCCAGGCCGACGGGGGTCCCCGGTGGTCCCGACAGGTGTCTGCAGGCCCCACAGTGCACCCCGGAGGTACCCACGGGTGTCTGCGGGTCTCCGGGTGGTCCCCGCTAGGTGCCGTGGGCCTCCAGGTTGTCCCGCGCGGGCCCCAATGGGGTCCAGCGGGTGTCTGGGAGTCCCCAGGTCATCTCCACAGGTGTCTGGGGCCCTCAGGTGGTTCCCATGGGGGGCTGGGGCCCTCGGGTGGTCCCTGCGGGTCTGCAGGGCCCCCACAGTGCTTTGTTTCTGGGGAAAAAAAGTGGGGATACTATAGTCTTCCAAAAATCTTTTTGTATGAAGCTAATAACACAGTAGCTGCCTGTGCATGCGCAAGCGCTCACGCATACACAGACGGCTACTGTGTTAATAATAGCTTACACAAGGGGTGAGCAAACTTTTTTTAAGTCGAGCCCCCTTTTCATCCGTGATATTAGTCGGCCCCTCTTGTAATCCAAAATCACAAAAAAAAACTTTATTAAAATCGGTATACAATATAATTAATCCCTCCAGCCTCCTCATCATCTCTGATCCTCCCAGCCTCCTCCTCATCCCCTCACCTCATCAATCCCTCCTCATCATCCCACTCCTCATCACCCCCTCTCCTCATTATCCCCTGATTTTTCCTCATCTCTCATCCCCACTCCCCACCCTCCTCGTCATCTCACCCCCTTAATACCTGGCTTCGGTGGAGGACCTCAGGAGTGGAACAGGGCGGGTGGCCGAGGCGAGAGGTGGGAGAATATGATGGTGGTCCGCCAGAGCGGAGCAGGGCGGCAGAAGAGTTGGACGTCCACAGAGGACGGCCAGGGAGGAGCACGCTGTAGTAGCGGCAGACACCGGAAGTCAGTGAAGATTTCCAGGACTGACTGCAGGGGTGCGCTCCTCCCCGGCTGTCCTGCTATGCCCCTGCCCAACTCTTCACCCGCCCTGTTCCGCTCCGGCGATCTGCCATCATCTTCTCCCGCCACTGCTGTTGCTCTGCTTCCACAAATTGACGCCCCCGCTAAAATATTGCGCCTCCCAGTTTGTGCACTCCTGGATTACACAGTAGCCATATGAAAAAGGTAGGGATACGGCATATCCTAGCGTACCCCCAGAAAAAAGCACTGCATGTGTGTGTGTGTGTGTGTGTGTGTATGTATGAATATATATATATATATATATATATATATATATATATACAGTATATATATATATATACAGTGTTCGACAAACCTATACATTTGCTCGCCCCGGGCGAGTGGATTTAACCCCCGGGCGAGTAAATATTGGCCCAAGCAGCACACGTTTGGTACTAGGTGGCGAGTAGATTTTTTTGTGTGGCGAGTAGATTTTTTGGTGATTTGTCAACCACTGTGTATATATATATATATATAAAGATCAAACAGTCAGCACTCTGATGTAAAGCAAAAGGCAGTTGCTAGTCCCATAGGGATCCACATAACATACAAACCAGCCCAAAGACCAGTAAGGAGACAGCAACCAACGAGGTGTAATCCAAAGAAGTCTGTATTGAAATAAACAGGTACACGAAAGCCAACGTTTCGGTCTCTCAGGGAGACCTTCCTCAGGGCCGTGCAAACACCACACTAACAGTGACCCTACTTATATACCCACACCCCTAGTGCAACCAATTAAACATAACCAATCACCAGCAACCTGTCATGATTTACCTGTTATGCAGCTGAGCACCGTTGAGAAACAACCAATGCCTGGACCAGAAGGAGTCATGCGGATCCACAAGCAGGAAAAAGCAATGTGGTAATCAAAGGCAGCCAACTCAGGCATCTGAGTCTGTAGATTCACGAGCAGGGAAACCCCTCCCGTGATCCAGGCTGCCTGCTCTGATGTCTATAGCCTGCGACCGGTGCCGGGAGCTACAGCGCGTCACCTGACTAGCCTGCGCGTCATAGGGCAAAGTGTGAGCCGGGGAGCCAATGGGAAACATCCATGCGCACTGGAAAGGTACGCAGTACCCTGATGGAGGAACCCTGGCAACCAAGGACGCCAGCACACAGTCCGCGCAGGCGCAGTAGTAAACACTGATAGAAAGGGCAGCGCTGCACCCACAGCACTAATGCAAGGCAGACACACGAGCCAAAAAAGGGCTGTGGCTGAAAATAAAGCCACAAAAGGCAGTGGTCAAGGTCCCAGGAGTACCAGCTGCACCCCACAATATAAAACATGACAATAAAAAGACAATCAAAACAAGGGAGTGACAGTGTGCAAGGGAAGTGAAGCTATGGAGGAACAATGTCCACACGTCAAAAATATGCATGCAAACATAAAAATAAACATTCAAATATGGTCAAAAGATCAAAACAAGCAAAAATCAATGCGCAGGTAGCCATAACCAATTTACAAAAAACAGCCCAGTTTGAGCTCTTCGTTCAGTCCCCCTGGTGCCATAGTCCGCAGTTCAAAAATGAGTCTGGCCTCCTGTTGTAGCAAGATCTTGCCTCTGTCACCACCACGCGTAGGGATAGGGACCTGCAGGATAGGCATGCATCTAAGCGTTGCTAAGGAGTGTCTATGTTCTTTAAAATGTCTCGCGACAGGGAGACATTTAAGGTCCATGTCATCGCCACCGCTCACTAGGGCTTTCCTGATGGTAGTACGGTGCATGGCCATCCGCTCCTTCAGCATCCTCACAGTTTTTCCAATATATAGAAGTCCACAAGGGCATCTGATGTAGTATACCACAAATTTGGATTCACAATTAAGTGCCTGTTGGAGTTTGATGGGAATGCCACTGTGGGGATGATTGTAGCTGGGGCCCAATTGCATGAACTGGCAGTTAGTACAGCCATGACATCGATATGAGCCTGGTTTCTTGACCAACCAGGTCTTGGGGGTGGCATATTTCTCTGTTGGATCCGATCCTGTCACCATGTCACCAATACTAGGGCCGCGACGGAAGCAGAACAGCGGTGGTTCCTTGGCACATGCGCCTATCCTCTCATCATTTTGTAAGATCCGCCAATTCCCCCGGATGCATCGCTTGATGTCATTGGAGGCGGTGCTGAAAGTGCTGACTATGTTGAGTCTGTTAGTCTCCGTTAGTCTCCGTTAGACTCAACATAGTCAGCACTTTCAGCACCGCCTCCAATGACATCAAGCGATGCATCCGGGGGAATTGGCGGATCTTACAAAATGATGAGAGGATAGGCGCATGTGCCAAGGAACCACCGCTGTTCTGCTTCCGTCGCGGCCCTAGTATTGGTGACATGGTGACAGGATCGGATCCAACAGAGAAATATGCCACCCCCAAGACCTGGTTGGTCAAGAAACCAGGCTCATATCGATGTCATGGCTGTACTAACTGCCAGTTCATGCAATTGGGCCCCAGCTACAATCATCCCCACAGTGGCATTCCCATCAAACTCCAACAGGCACTTAATTGTGAATCCAAATTTGTGGTATACTACATCAGATGCCCTTGTGGACTTCTATATATTGGAAAAACTGTGAGGATGCTGAAGGAGCGGATGGCCATGCACCGTACTACCATCAGGAAAGCCCTAGTGAGCGGTGGCGATGACATGGACCTTAAATGTCTCCCTGTCGCGAGACATTTTAAAGAACATAGACACTCCTTAGCAACGCTTAGATGCATGCCTATCCTGCAGGTCCCTATCCCTACGCGTGGTGGTGACAGAGGCAAGATCTTGCTACAACAGGAGGCCAGACTCATTTTTGAACTGCGGACTATGGCACCAGGGGGACTGAACGAAGAGCTCAAACTGGGCTGTTTTTTGTAAATTGGTTATGGCTACCTGCGCATTGATTTTTGCTTGTTTTGATCTTTTGACCATATTTGAATGTTTATTTTTATGTTTGCATGCATATTTTTGACGTGTGGACATTGTTCCTCCATAGCTTCACTTCCCTTGCACACTGTCACTCCCTTGTTTTGATTGTCTTTTTATTGTCATGTTTTATATTGTGGGGTGCAGCTGGTACTCCTGGGACCTTGACCACTGCCTTTTGTGGCTTTATTTTCAGCCACAGCCCTTTTTTGGCTCGTGTGTCTGCCTTGCATTAGTGCTGTGGGTGCAGCGCTGCCCTTTCTATCAGTGTTTACTACTGCGCCTGCGCGGACTGTGTGCTGGCGTCCTTGGTTGCCAGGGTTCCTCCATCAGGGTACTGCGTACCTTTCCAGTGCGCATGGATGTTTCCCATTGGCTCCCCGGCTCACACTTTGCCCTATGACGCGCAGGCTAGTCAGGTGACGCGCTGTAGCTCCCGGCACCGGTCGCAGGCTATAGACATCAGAGCAGGCAGCCTGGATCACGGGAGGGGTTTCCCTGCTCGTGAATCTACAGACTCAGATGCCTGAGTTGGCTGCCTTTGATTACCACATTGCTTTTTCCTGCTTGTGGATCCGCATGACTCCTTCTGGTCCAGGCATTGGTTGTTTCTCAACGGTGCTCAGCTGCATAACAGGTAAATCATGACAGGTTGCTGGTGATTGGTTATGTTTAATTGGTTGCACTAGGGGTGTGGGTATATAAGTAGGGTCACTGTTAGTGTGGTGTTTGCACGGCCCTGAGGAAGGTCTCCCTGAGAGACCGAAACGTTGGCTTTCGTGTACCTGTTTATTTCAATACAGACTTCTTTGGATTACACCTCGTTGGTTGCTGTCTCCTTACTGGTCTTTGGGCTGGTTTGTATGTTATATATATATATATATATATATATATATATATATATATATATATATATATATACACACATACACACATATATACAGTATATACTCAGTGTTCCATTTTCATGAAAATTTGAATAATTATAGGCCTGTCACAGTTTTTACAGTTATTACAATTAAGAATTGTTTGATAATCTAATAAATAGTTTTTGTAATTGGCGATGGCATGATGATCTCATCAAGTGCACTGTTACAAAATGGTGTTTAGTGAAGAAGATAAGCATGTTATAAAGTTGCTGGAAACAGAGCAAGAATTAAGGTTCAAAAGCGTCCATAAAATGTTTCTCGATAACGGATGGCTGCTAGGAGGACAGTAAAAACGGATGTGTATCGTTCAGAAGTGGGAGCAGCTGGATCAAAGTGTTATCGATTATGCAATCAGACAGGGGCGTTCTCGTCTTCGGGCGTGTGTTTCAGCAGAAGGAGGATATTTTGAACACACACCTTGAACTCAAACTCTATTGTAATTGTAGTGTTTGCGATTAGATTACAACAGTTTAACACATTTCCGAGCTACAAATGAAAAACTCCTATTTTTCGTTTAATGAACATGAACCTACTGCTGTGACATCAATTTAGTTAAAATTGACTCAATTGACTGTCTACATTGTGCATCTTATATAGTGTTAATCTACACAACGGACCCACAATTGTGCCCATTTTCACAGTGATTGAGCGAGAAATTTATAAGATGTGATGACAAACTAAAGGGGTCCATTTTTTCCTGAGCACAGTGTATACAAATTTGATGTATTTCTCAGACGTTTCGGTTCCAACGGGAAATAAATGTAACTTATATTTAGAGAAGTGCCTATATCACTTTATTAACTCCTTATTAATTGCCAGGAATATCTGGGCATCTTTTATATAGCAGCACCCTACAATTTGGCCAAAACCTCAAGTAGGTGGAAAACAATGAAGTGGACCCCCCATTCCCCCCCACACACACTATTTTCATAAAGGTGTTTTGCAAATAACCCCAAGAATATAGATGTTGCTCTTTACTGGTCATCTATAGGTATCACAAACATATGTATTAATAGATTACATCAGAATATTGGAAGGATGCTGTATATGATTTCCAGTGCATCCTCCTTGCCAGGGAAAGTTTTAGTCAGATCCAAATAATTTTCATCGACAAGGTGCATCTGCTTTATAGCATATTCAGTAGGGGCCTGTGATGGTATATAGCTCAAGCCATTTAGTAATAACTACCGCCATTTGTAAATAGTTACCTGTGTGACACATACAGTACTGCTCATAATCACACAGACACACTATGTGTCAGACTTATTTTTACTCGAGCAACTTGCATACAGTAGCTATTTATTTACCTTCACTATGGTCCAGTGCTATAGTCTGCTCCATATCAGCATACGTGCGATTGGCGTGACCTTGCAAAGGTTCTGTGGCACATGTTTCCATAAGATGAACAATATCCATTCGATTAATCTTAGTGAGGCAATGGTTTAAACTTGTATCTGTGATATAAAGAAATATTATTAACAACTAATCCAAAGCAACACACACACAAACACTACTAGGGTTTCTTCCAATTCTGCATCTGGAAAAATGTTCCTTATTTCAGTTTTAAACTAGCGGGTTAAAGTACTAAAAGTGGAACGAAATATAAAGGCCATGAATAATCTCTTGAGTGGCTCAGTAAAGAAAAGGGAGAAGTGAAAATAGTTTATTACATTAAATAACATATCTCCACTTATGCAACAAGAATTTTCTAGTAACGTTTGTTTTCATTTTTTTTAATGTTCAATTTCCTTTATCTATAGTCGTTGACATTGTAACTGTTACAATTAGAGTTACCAGGATAAGAAGGTAGTCCCAGCCCCAAGATGTATACATGTCAGAATTCTGCCTCAACTTGATGATGCATCACAATGGGTCACAATAAATCATTATCTAAAAAAAATGTATATGTAATATACATACCAGGGCTCTTCAACCAGTAAGGGGTCAGATGCAAAAAGATTTATCAATAGAAGGACCCCATGTTTATTGCAATATATTTTAGATTTTACATTTAAATACTTAACATTTTTATATTTCAACATTTTGCAAACATTTATCATATCTCTACCTTAACCCCTTCCTCTAAACCCTGGCATATAACCTCTCCCCCACCATCTCCATTAACCCCTTCCACTCTCCCCTTTGGGACCCATAACCCCGTCCTCTATCTCCACTGGGACCCTTACACCCCCCCCCCCTCCTTCCATGCCTGAACTTCACCCTTTCTCACCTACACTGCTTCCAGCACTCTCATCCTTTATGAAAATGTAAAAAAAAATATTAAAACAGATTTTTCAACAATTCTGGATTGTCGGAAAATCTGTTAAATATATTTTTAACTTTTTATAAGTGAAAAAAGTGTTATTAATGGAGGTATCTCGGGTGACAGTGATGGATGAGGGGTAGATAAATGAGATGGATACCAGGGTGATGGGAGCCGTGTAGGTGAGAAGAGGTGAAGTGCAGACCTGGAAAGGGTTTGGGAAAGAAGGTCTCTGTTATAGTAAATCTAAAGAAAATGTATTTATTTTGAGAACACGTTTTATTTAGATTTACTAGAACATTTCCAGACTTTTATTTTAACAAATGTATTGAGATATATATCTGTATTGAGATATATATCGTTATCGTGATACATTTCTTCATATCGTTATCGTGGTGAGAATGTTGATATCGCCCAACGCTAGTTGCTGATGATTTATGGTTTACCTGTGGCGTGTTTTCCATCTCTTTCAAGCCAATATTTTAGCAGTGCATGACTCTGGTCCTGTAATGAGTTCGGGTTCTCAACCCGTATTTGGTGAATCTGTTCTTCTGTGAAATCTAGCTCCCTTGCTAGTTCTGTTAAGAAGAATTCAATATTGTAATTGCGGATTTGCTGATGCCCTCGCGTACATTTAATTTCAAATGCAGACTAACTTCCTCTAATGGCTATACAAGTAAAATAGCTTAATATACTGGCCAATTTCCACAGTGTTTTATGCAGAAGTTAAAACAAAAGTAAAGTTGCCAAAAGAAAAAAAGTCCCCATATTATAATACAAATTATTCAAGTCAAAGCTTAGTGAATCCCAGTCGAACACTTGCATGAGCAGTTAACATCATTGTTCATTGTTAAAACCTTGATACATACTGTATAAAGTGTTTTTACTAAAGTGCATCCCTTGTAGGAAATGCAATTTACATTTGCATGCCAATATTCCATATAACGACATATTATTTAGTGGTCAAAACTGCATGACAATAAGGGCCTAAGTTACTAAAAAGTGTCAAGGACAAACTGCCTAATTTTTCTTTACCAGATTTATTAAATAAACCTGTGTTTATCCAAAGTTCTAAGTGGTTTGGCTGCAAATTATGCAATTTCAGATACAGCGGTGGTAATGTAACTGCAGGTTTGAAATGTTATACAGTATTATAATAATCTCATTAACTCCTTTAGTGGTTCAGTATCATAAGATTAGCATGAAGCAGACTTGGTGCCTATATTTAAAAAAGGAGCTAGATCCCTACCGGTGAATTATAGACCTGTAAGCCTGAGAGCAATGCTACTTGAATGTTTAGTATGGGCTAATATTCATGGATAACAATCCATTATCCTTATGGATAACAAATTATTAGTAATAGTCAGCTTGGATTTATGAGGGATAGATCATGACAAACCAACCTTATTAGTTTATTTAAGGAGGTAAGTAGGAATTTAGACCACGGTAATGCAGTTGATGTGGACTACTTCGATTTTGCAAAGGCGATATGATGTCACACGAGGTTAGTGTACAAAATAAATAAAATAGGATTGAGTTAAGATATTTGCAACTAGATTGAAAATTGGTTGAAGGATAGACAACAGAGAGCTGTCATAAATAGAACCTTTTCAGGTTGGGCTAAAGTTGCGAGTGGAGTACCTCAGGGATCTGTATTGTGACCCTTGCTTTTTAACTTGTTTATTAATGACATTGAGGTTGGCATAGAGAGCAAAGTCTCCATTTTTGCTGTTGACACTAAATTGTATAAGGTAGTAGAATCAGAGCAGGATGTAATTTCTCCCCAGAAGGACTTGGAGAGACTGGAAACTTGGACAGGTAAATGGCAGATGAAGTTTAATAGAGATACATATAAGGTTATGCATTTGGGAAACAAGAATAAACCAGTCACTTACAAATTAAACGGGGCACAATTAGGTCAATCCTTGATGGGGAAGAATTTAGAAGTGCTTGTAGACAGCAGGCTTAGCAATAGTGACCAATGTCAGACAGTAGCTGCAAAAGCAAATAAGATCTTATCTTGCATTAAAGGGGGATGGATGGAAAGGAAGTAAGCATAATTATGCCTCTGTATAAAGCATTAGTAGGACTATACCTTGAATATGGAATACAGTTATGGGCACCACTCCATAAAAAATACATTATGGAACTAGAAAAAGTGCAGAGAAGAGCCACCAAATTAATAAAAGGAATGGGAAATCTAACTTATGAGGAGAGGCTAGCTAAATTAGATTGTTTACATTAGAAAAGAAGAGCCTAAGATGGGATATGATAACTACTGTATATATACAAATATAGTCAGGGTTAATACAAGGAGATTACAAAAAAAACAATTAATCCCAATGGTAGTACAAAGGACACGGGGTCATCCCTTAAGGTTGGAGGAAAGGAGATTTCACTAGCAACAATGGAAAGGGTTCTTTACAGTAAGGTCAGTTAAAATGTGGACTTCATTATCCATGTGGACTGAGATAGTAGATACAATAGATATCTTTAAAAAAAAATGTGGACATCTTTTTAGAAAGGAAGGGTATACAGGGATATACCAAATAGGTAAACATGGGAAGGATGTTGACCCAAGGAGAAATCTGATTGCCAATATTTGGAGTCTGGAAGACATTTATTTTTCCCTTATTAGACATCATTAGATGACGTTTCACTACAGTATATGTTTATTTTATAAAATGTTATACCAAGAAATACTACATGAAACTTCTCGTTTTCAAATATGTCCTGGGCATAGAGTTATGATGACAATACATGGCTACATTAAATGAACCGAGGTTATACTGCTGCGGCCAAGCTTATTCTAAAGCTTAACCGCATTATTCTCCGTCTTTTAAATACTCGCGCCGAAATTGGCCGCGCGCCAGTCGCATCTTGCGGCCGCGCGCGCCCGTTTCTTCAATCAGCGCTGAATGCACTGAACAATAGAAGCGCCTGTGGCGCAGAGAAAAAAAAAAAAAGCCCGCGACTGAACAGGGTTTTAAATTACCCGCGGTGGCAGCCGCATTAGACTGAAGCGGGCCGCCACTGTACATTCAATTTACAGACATTTCATGGTCTGTTAGAGATAGCATGATTATGGGCTTATGAAGCAGTGACAGACAAGATTAAAATGTGAGACAGCTGAAGGATTGAAATTACTTAAACAGGAGACAGTTTTGAGAGTCTCTGGTAGGTTATTCCAGTTGTGAGGTGCACAGTAAGACAAGGAGGAGCGGCCAGATTCTTTGTTGAACCTTTGGACCGTGAACAGTCGTTTGGAGCCAGATCTCAGATGATAAGTGCTGCATGTGGTAGGGGTGAGGGGTTTGTTCAGATAGGTGGGTAGCTTGCCCAGAAAGTATTTAAGGCAAGACAGGAAAAATGTACTTTGCGTCTGGACACAAGTGATGACCAATTTAGTTCTTTGAGCATTTCGCAGTGATGTGTGTTGTAGTTACACTACAGGACAAAGCTGAATATTGAGTTGTAGAGGGTGTCTAGTTTGTTAAGGTGAGTTTGGGGTGCTGTACCATTTACTATGCCCCCATAGTCTATAACTGGCATTAACGTCTGTTGTGCAATGCACTTTCTAACCAGCTGGCTTAGGAAGGATGTGTTCCTTTTTGTACACCTAGTTTGGGATAGGGTTTTGATGTCAGGGTATCAATGTGCAACCCAAATGTTAAATGGGAGTCAAACCATATGCCAAGATATTTAAAAGTAGCGACAGGGGCTAGGATGGTATTAGAGTTGGTCCTGATCTGTAGCTCTGTCGTTAGTAGCTTTAGAAATGTAGTATTAGTCCCAAATACCATGGTTACAATTTTGGCAATGTTTAAAAACAGTTTGTTTTGGGAAATGCGGTACATATTCAATTCTTGGAAAATCAGATCGAAGTATGTGTTCGAAGTCAGAGAGGCTAGGTCTGTGTGCATATAATGAATACATGTGCATTCTAACTGCCTTACAAGCTGTAACTAGATCATTAATGAAGACTGAAAAGAGTATGGCCCCCGAACAGAGCCTTGCGGGACACCACAGGTAACATCCAAGGTTTTAGAGCTTTAGCCCGAGATAGACATATATTAGGATCTACCCGATGTATGATATGAGTGAAAACAGTTTAAAGCATGTTCCCTATTCCAGAGCACTGACATTTGTTTAACAAGATAACATGATCAACAGTATCAAAGGTATTTGCAAAATCTAGCAATATTGCTTGCCTTCCTCTGGATCAAAATACTGTAAACACAAATGTAGGATAAGTATCTTTCGTCTAAATTTAGCACAGGTTGAACTTGATGGACATATGTCACCTGTCAGTCTCATCTACTATTTAACTATGTAGGGCCACAGGCTTTTGTAACTACATGGCCACACACATTTTCAAAGTTTGTGTATACATGTAACAAAGTATGATTCCTGTGACACTTTCTATGTACTTATGAAATCTGTGTGTTCTTTATTGCAGCACAAGTTGAGCTTTTTATTGGTATCTGTCTCGGGTGGATGGTATACAGTACCACGTGACTAGGATATGATGTCATATATATGAAAAAATGTAAATCTACTATTTTCTTAATAGTGTCCCAGATATCTTTAACAAAATTAATTCATTTCAATCAAATTAATACTAGATATTATTGCCCTGTGTCCCCTGATTATACGGATAGTAGATATGTAAAGACTTACATAGACTTTTTGTGGCCAACACACACCCCAAATTAGCAAGACTTGTCACATCTGACATTTGTAGGCCTGAATGTAGGAGGTATACGCCATCATTAACAAAGCAAAACTGCCCCTAGCAGAAAAATACACCCACAAAAGTATTTTTTTCTGAAAGTACATGCCCCAACGAATACAAATATGGGTAGCATGTATTTTCATGCAAAAGCTCTTGTCGGGAATCTTTGTTAAAAATAATGTACATTTATATCAATACCACTAACGTCAAACTTTGCATCAAAATGTATACTACTCAGTGTAATCTTGTACCGAAATATAAAATGGTAATGCCCAGGGTCCCCGTAGTGCATTGATACCAAATATACTGTAGTGCCGACGAGTATTCTAAAACAAATCTGGGGCAATCACCAACAAGACCCAGGTACATGCTGGGTACATGCTGGGTACATGCTGCAACATTTCAGTGCAATTTCTCCAGACAGACTAATGGCCCATCGAATTAACAGCGGGGGTACCTGGCAGTCCCATTCAATCTGAATGGGACTGCCAGGGACCCCTGCTGTGTTAATCCGATGGGCCATTAGTCTCTGCAGAAATGTCACTGAAATGTTGCAGCATGTACCTGGATCTTGTTCGTGATAGCCCCAGATTTTCCAAGGTAAGTTTAAGGCAAGTTTTAGAATACTTGTCGGCGCACCTGTACTGTATATAGATTTACATACAATTTTGGCTAAGAGAGGCCTCAAATTAGTAAGACTGTGTAAGTGCTCGCAATCATTGGAAAGGCAAAAAGTACCTCTACCAAAAAGATACCCACTGTGACAGAGTCACTGACTCAGTAGGCTGGAACAGTGAATTGAGAGACGCTGCAACCAGTACACAGAGCGTTATCTCCTCAGAGAGAGAGAGAGCAGCAGCTGAAAACTGATTAATCAGGGTCTGGTCTCCTCATTGAAAAATGTGCTTTAAAAGACACAGGAAGCTGCTATACAGGGAGACTGCTTTACTCCACAGAGAGAGGGGAAGTGAAAATTCTCCCAGCCGGGGAGAGTCTGGCTGTATCGGACCCTAGGACTGGAACAAGCAGGCCTGCGTTCCCAGCTGGGAACCACACCCAGGATAAAGACAAGGACTGACAGATAAGAGAAAAACCCTTTATTTGTTCTGTGCAGAGACTGTTACTTTGTTCCAGATACCAGGGCATGTTTTGGACTGACAACCAGCTTAGCTGGTGGCCCCGTTAGTAAGGGTCACCATAAAGGTCAGTAAGTTTCCCTGACAGGGATAGGATTTTAATTCATTATTTTTGTGTTTTGCCTTAAAGGGGCAGTAGCCCCAATGTTTTGGTTGCTGTTTGTTGGCAAATAAACCACTAAAGTTAAAAAACTTAACACAGCGTCTAGCGTCTTACTGACCCTGCCGCGAGGCCGTCCTGCCACACCACATAAAAGTAAAGTATATATTTTCCGAAAAAAACCTCATGGAATTTAAACATGGGTAACACGTTTCCACAAAAACATTTGTGGTTGGGAATTTTTGTTGAACACTGGTCTTGAAATTTTTCTCACAAGTTGGTGCAGAGCCGGCATGCAGGCAGCATCCCCCACACACAGAGCAGTGTGCAGAGCCCGCATGCAGGCAGCCTCCCACACACACAGAGCAGTGTGCAGAGCCCGCATGCAGGCAGCCTCTCACACACACAGAACAGTGTGCAGAGCCCGCATGCAGGCAGCCTCCCACACACACAGAGCAGTGTGCAGAGCCCGCATGCAGGCAGCCTCCCACACACACAGAGCAGTGTGCGGAGCCCGCATGCAGGCAGCCTCTCACACACACAGAACAGTGTGCAGAGCCCGCATGCAGGCAGCCTCCCACACACACACAGAGCAGAGCGCAGAGCCCGCATGCAGGCAGCCTCCCACACACACAGAGCAGTGTGCAGAGCCCGCATGCAGGAAGCCTCCCACACACAGAGCAGTGTGCAGAGCCCGCATGCAGGCAGCCTCCCACACACAGAGCAGTGTGCAGAGCCCGCATGCAGGCAGCCTCCCACACACAGAGCAGTGTGCAGAGCCCACATGCAGGCAGCCTCCCACACACACAGAGCAGTGTGCAGAGCCCGCATGCAGGCAGCCTCCCACACACAGAGCAGTGTGCAGAACCCGCATGCAGGCAGCCGCCATCACACACACAGAGCAGTGTGCAGAGCCCGCATGCAGGCAGCCTCCCACACACACAGAGCAGTGTGCAGAGCCCACATGCAGGCAGCCTCCCACACACACAGAGCAGTGTGCAGAGCCCGCATGCAGGCAGCCTCCCACACACACAGAACAGTGTGCAGAGCCTGCATGCAGGCAGCCTCCCACACACACAGAGTAGTGTGCAGAGCCCGCATGCAGGCAGCCTCCCGCACACACAGAGCAGTGTGCAGAGCCCGCATGCAGGCAGCCTCCCACACACACAGCAGTGTGCAGAGCCCGCATGCAGGCAGCCTCCCACACACAAAGAATTGTACAGAGCCCGCATGCAGGCAGCCTCCCACACACAGAGAATTGTACAGAGCCCGCATGCAGGCAGCCTCCCACACACAGAGAATTGTACAGAGCCCGCATGCAGGCAGCCTCCCACACACAGAGAATTGTACAGAGCCCACGTGAAGGATCATGTGTCACTACAAGTCAACGACTCGCACCCCAGCCGGGGGAAAAGTGGCCATGTTACTTTTTTAAAGTTTGGGCATGCAAGGGGTTAATATTTCCTAGAGGTCTCTCCTCAACCAGGGGCACCTCACCTCAATGAGTGCTGATCTCCCCCAAAGCCAATACAGAGAGTAGATAAGGGGAAGGAGTAATCCTCCATTTAAAAACACAATCAAACGATATATTCCCCCTGCCCCCTTTTAAACAACCAAATCACGTTTAATGATCTGGGTTATTTAATCTCATCCATACTTCCTTGAAGTTCAGAGGGGATGCTCCAACCAGCAGGAGCTGATTTAAAGCACTGCTGGATAGAGCAGGGAAGGGGAGACTGCAGGGTGTACAACGTATGTCAGAAGGGCCTCGTAGTGCAGGCTTTCCTGACGTATGTTGTACGTCCACAGGGTACTGAATACTTTGTATGCAAGGTGGATTTATTAAACTGCAGGTGAACCAACTCAGATAAAAACACTTCATACAGATGTTTTGAATTTCGGAAGGTCCTAAACCTACAACTGCATATTACACTACTAGTTTTTTATCTCTAATTATATTTGGCCTAAGGCCTTCAAACCAGTCCTATTACTAAGATGTTGTTTTGTGCAGAATTTCACAAATAACTGTACAATATGCAATTATATAGGCTAAAGGAAAATAATGAAGAAAAAAAAATGCACAAAAGCGCACAAGGGAAAGGATTAGTATTAATTTATTAAAACAAACACATAAACAGCTGAGGGGATCCAACCCCTCCTCAGCTCAAAGGAGTAGCTGCCTAGAAATATAAAAACCATATATATGGTCTCTAAACATATACAAATCTAACACAGTAAACCATACACAACATAAGAAAAAACACACAATCAATGTAAAATAAACAAAGAAAGTATTAACAGCTCAAGGAAGTAAGGGTTAAAACCGCCATAGAGAGCTATAATACTGCTGACAGGGGGAAACGAACACTCACACTGAGGCAGAGAAGGGGGACCTCTGATGACCGTATGAATCCGGATCACGGCATCAAGGAAGAATGGAAACAGCCACCTCTGGAGCCTCAGGCAAGCTCCGTTTCAGCCTCTCAGCAAACACGCGCAGAATGACCTGTCGTGACCTCTACGCGTTTCGCACCACGTGCTGACGAAGCTACTCCTTTGAGCTGAGGAGGGGTTGGATCCCCTCAGCTGTTTATGTGTTTGTTTTAATAAATTAATACTAATCCTTTCCCTTGTGCGCTTTTGTGCATTTTTTTTTCTTCTCTGTTTCTCAGGGTGTCCTCCCCCCCTTCGAGGGGGGATCACCTCTGAAGTGGGAGCTCTTGGGGAGACGCTCCATGCACGTGCAGCACAGGGAATAATCCTATCAAAACAACTGCAGCACGAGCGCTGAAAATCCTGCACTTTACTTTAAAGGAAAATAATACTTGATAAATCTTACAAATTATCAATATGCTAACAGAAAATAATAGTTAATAGTTGCAAATATAAATGAAATACTAAGAATGTACCTGTCCAGCTGAAGCCAAGGTGGTCAGCAATATAAGCAAGTCGCTCCTCTGTTCTCTCTTGATCTTCCTGTGGATCTAAACAATGTCAAAATAGAACACCCAAACACGTATAAGTTACAAATAGTACCAGTGCATGCCACTAAAAAGAAAAAAGAGAGGAAGTATTGGTAGAAATGTTTCATTGCTACATTAAGCCATTAGTACTTTAATTGAAAGGAGCAGATGTTAATGTTGTCATTATTGAAGTGCTTTACCACATTAAATATCTTTCTATTGGGCCTTCTCATTCAACTCACATAAGTGCATACTGTATGTGTGCTAAATTGTATCTCGCCACATTCATTAAGCCCTTATTGTATGTCCAAGCAATGCAATAATGGCTTCGGGTTTTCCATTTAATGCAGGTTGATTCCGGATACGCATTTCCGTGCAATCTGCACATTTTGAATGAAAGTGAGGCAAACGCGCAAAATACATTTTTCACGGGCTATTCACTAAGCGGAGTGTTTGCCGATCACCTGCAACAGCACGGTTAGAAATGTCACCTTCCTCAGGTAGGTAAGTTGGACTTTAGCCAGAGAGCAGATGAGTGTGAGAGATAAGTAAATCTATGCTCTGCATGGGGGAGATACCTGTGAACACACCTGAGATACCTGGAAAATGTGCTAATTTAAATCATTTTAATATATTTAACATATTTAAAATAGCATATTTTACAGGTATCTCAGGTGAAAGGCTTGCTTTATTAACTTAGCAACAAAAGTAGTAATGAAGGCATGCATCATACATTCCTTCATATCTGTATGGTGTTAAACCTCGCCCAAAAATCTCCACTTACCCTAACAATCTAACCGTTGCATGTTATAGAGGCATTTCTTACTAACCGCTAAGGCAAAAAAGGAGTTAACCTCTCCCACCTACCCTCCAAGGGGCCAAACCTCCCACCACAGTACACCCACTGTAACCCTATTACCCACCTTAATACACCCGACTCCCTTCCATCTAACAGTTACTAGAGGCCTATATATACATATATATTTTTACATTTGTTTTGACAATGTTAGTATATATATATATATACAGCGTTCGACAAACCTATACATTTGCTCGCCCCGGGCGAGTGGATTTAACCCCCGGGCGAGTAAATATTGGCCCAAGCAGCACACGTTTGGTACTAGGTGGCGAGTAGATTTTTTTGTGTGGCGAGTAGATTTTTTGGTGATTTGTCAACCACTGTATATATATATATATATATATATATATATATATATATATATACACATACATACATATAGATATATATATATATATATATATATATATATATATATGCAAATATAACTGTATGCTCATCTGCATGTCTTAGGCAGGTCTGCAACCCTGCCTTTCCCCATTATCACCCAGCATACAGCACTTCCACTGCAGCAAGGGATTCTGGGAAATGACATGCAAATGAGCACACAGTGTCACTTTTTGCCTCAATAACCATTTTTAACATGGTTCCCTATAGGCTTAAGCTTGCTGCATGGTCACAGTATATATATATACACACACACATACTGTAATGCTCACACCACGTTGCAGTCTCTTTTAGTCCCAGATTAAGGCAGGAAACGTAGTATTTATCTATACAGGGTTTAATTACAAGGATAAATTATACACTAACAGGCCCACCGTCCCTTTAAGTCAAAACAAATCATAAAATAAATGCCTACGCCTTTTAGGAGACTAACTATACTTGTTGCTTCAGCCCTTACTAACTGCATGGACAGCTAAGCTGGTTACCACCCCAAAACATGGGCTGGCATATGCAACAACATAGTCTACAGTTCATTAATATGTTACTTAGCTATTCTCTTTCTGTTGGGGCTCCAGGTAGTTCCCTGTGAGAGCTCAGAGAATCCCTCCTCTGTAATTCCAAAGCTATGGACCGGATATCCCTGCTTCAGCGCGGTCTTGCGTCCTTCATTCTTAGGGGAGCTCAGCCCCACGAGAGCTCAGAGAATCTCTCCTCTGTAAGTCCAATGTTAAGGACAGGACATCCCTGCTTCAGCATGGTCTCGCGTCCTTCCTTCTTAGGGGAGCTCAGCCCCACGAGAGCTCAGAGAATCTCTCCTCTGTAAGTCCAATGTTAAGGACAGGACATCCCTGCTTCTGCATGGTCTTGCGTCCTTTCATCCTTTTCCTGGGATTATGACCCAGGCAGTCCCAGCAGACTCCGTGACCAATGTCCGGCGGGTCTAGGGGACTGTGCCAGATTCCACAGCTGGGAAGAATTCTTCTCTGTCCCCCTTTTCTGGGAACAGCAGTCTCTCTCAGCATGGCAGCTCCCTGTGTCTGCCTTAAAACACTTCCTTGTTCATTCAGCCGTTCATCCTGATTATCTGCAGCTGAACTAGCTACTCTAGGGGAAATTAACTCTGTACGTTGGAAAGTCCCATAGTTGCCCTATTCCAGCACCTAGAGACAGTGATTGTATCACATATCTCCCTCCCCAGCGTAACATTGTCCTGTGACGTGGCCCGTGCACAATTCCCTTGCACCAGCCTCTTTGTCAGAGACATCTGACATCCATCTCTTCTTTTTCCTGGCCTTCCAGTTGAAGACTTTTTCCTTCGGGGCAATTACAAGGCCTTCTGGGCCTGCAGACTAGTACTTCGCTACCTCTTTGTCGTGTGCCGGTTTGAGTTTAGGGTTGAAGCTCCACTTTTGTTATGTCCCTTCTTGCAAAGGTTCCTGAGCCTCCTGCTGTCTGTTAGCTCTCTCTGCCAGGACTCTACTCCCCTTTTTCCATTCTTTGTGGAAAGTAGACTGTAGTACTGCAACAGCATTGCAGTCACACTTACCGACGCGCACAACTTGCTCAGACGCTTTGAACTTTGCATTTTCGTTTTGCAGTTGAGCGGTGTCCCTGCTCTCACTATACCCTTGTCTTCATGGGCATTAGTTTCTGTAAGATATAGACGTTTGGCTGAGGCCAACACCTTTTCCTGTAGTTGAGACACCTGTGCATTACTGTTCCGTGAAGCCTCATTCTGTTTTAACTCTATCGCCATCTTTTCCATGGACTACTTCTGTGGCCCAAGTGTCTGTTTAAAGTTTGTAACCTTTTTCTCCATCTTCATCTGAGAAACCTCCTTCTGGGCAGCAGTAGAGTCCAACGTAGCGTCTCGCTCAGTCTTCAGAGATTCGAGCTCCTCGCCCAGGTCACGCTTTTGTTTCACTGCCATTTTGCGGCCAGCACGCTCAGACTCCAGGTCCTTTCTCAGGTCTAGAAGCTGTCCTTCTGCATTTCTTTTTCCATTCAGTGCAGCTGCTAGTTTAGCTTCTTTGGAGTTGAGTCGTGATTCCACATCTGTCCGCTGATACAGAGCACGGCTTAACTCGGTTTCCTTTTCTCTATTTCTGACCTGCAGCTGCCAGTGCTCCTCCCGGACCTGGTCCAGCTCCCCCTGCAGCCGGGCTCTCTCATTGGCCGCGTGGTCTAGAAGCTTGCGAATACTGGCCATCTCAGTCTCATAGTGTAGTGTCAGGTCGGTCACCTGACGGGCAGACACCTCCTCCCTCTCTTCCCTTTTGGTGAGCTGTATTTTGAGCTCAGCAATTTGATCCTGCAAGTCTCCTCTCAGGGCATTCACCTCTTCCCTGTGCTTGCTCTTGGTTTGCATCAGCGCCTCTTTCATATTTAGGAGCATCGCAGTTTTTGTGGCTAGGATCGCTGCTGCTGCTTCTGTTTTCCAGGCCTCTTTCTCCTTGGCGTACTAACTCATGGGATGGAGCAGCCTCTCTGCTTCTCCAACTCTTGCTCCAGTTTCTGGACCTTTTCCTGCACCCTCTCATACAGAGTTACCTGGCATATAAGCTCCACCTCCAGCGATGCTCTGGTGATGCTCGGCATGGCCTTCAGCTCCTCATGCTGCTCTGTGTGGACATACTTGGAACTCAGCCGTTCCTGTAGCACTTGTACTTGGTTAGCAGCCTGGACTCTTGCTTCCTGTAGAACTCGCTGCTTCTCCTTGGCATCTGTCTGTTTCTCCTTGGCCACTTGCAGACTTGCACACAGCTCTTGCAGCTGGCACTGCAGTTGCTTGCGTGTGCTGCTCCAGCGAGACATGTTCTTCTTGCAGCACCCACTCTGCATTCTGCAGTGCTTCAGCTAGACTCCCTTCTTACAGGGCCATCTTTAACATTTTCTATAGCTTCCTGTCTAAGCAACCTACCAAAGATAGAAGGCTGTCCTGCGCTCAAGCTGTTATCCAACACTGATAGTATCAGTGTAAGTCACATGAAAAGAGACAGGGTATGCAAACGGACCAGAATGGAAGTCAGAGCTTGATAAGATTGTACTTACCAATTGAAAGCTCACTTCAGACCTCGGTCCTGTCTTCCTCTGTACTCTTGTCCCGGCGTGCAGCCTTCAGTGTGTATAGCAGGCAGAAAGAAAAGGTCCGGCGCCACAGCCAGTGACTGAATCGGAGGCACTTCCGGTTTGAATAAGGATTCTTTATTGAACGCACAAAAGGACACAATGGGACACAGGCTACACCACAGTCTCCCCCTCAACGCGTTTCACGCTCTGAATAGCGCTTCGTCTTGGAGTGGGGAGCTGTGGTCTGAGCCTGCACATTTATGGTTAAAAAAGCCTGCGAAAAACGGGTTTAAAACATGTTAACCCATGATTTACCAATATCCTAATTGATTATAGTAGTGCTGTTAAATCATAGTCCCATCAATGCTTATTAAATAATAAATGCACTTAAGCCCTAATTATCTCAGCATGGTGATGTGGAAAAATGTACTGCACTAATACATCACAGTGAGTGTATACTCACTGTTCTGGTAAATTATCATAGGAACAAAAAAATAAAACTTTATGCAACAGATCAAGAAGTAAATAACTCTAAGGATCATTAGCAAAGACAAGGTCTAATATTAGATCTTGTCATTTTAACTCAGTGTCAATAGTGACATTCTAAAGAGTACAATAATCATTATTAAATGAATCGGGAGCAACAACTACACTTGCCTAGGCAAGAAAAAGGACCCCTTTACAACAAGCACTCGTATTATAATGGACGTGAGGAAATAAAATAAATGAAACCTTTATTAATTATAAGGGTAAAAAGAGGAAGTAAAGGGATAGACACACAACACGGGTGGAGGGGAGTATATTGTGAGTGACGGGTAGCCTCGATATTTCTCAGCCCTATAATGGCTGCCTCGTAGCTACACTGAACGCTAGACGCCACTGCACTGACACGTGCTGACGTCACGAAGGAGCGCCCACCACCTTTTTTTTATTTTTATTATTTATTTTGTTTACTCTTCAATATATAGAGTACTATACTTAGCTTTAATAGTATTTGGAGATATCTGGTATGGGAGTTTGAGACATTGTGCACAGATCACTCCCTACTCATTCATCCAACTACTGTGTACTCTTCTAGAGAAACAATTTAATCAGTTGTGGGTATATATACCACTATCTGTCCGGTATACCAGTGACAGACACCAGATCTGGTTTAACATCTATACCACACTGAGGCACAAGCTATACATCTATTCTGCATTTGCCAGTTCCCACAAGGTTCCCTATATTTACATTTCTACCAGTCTAAACAACAGGACTGTGAAGTATTTGCTCAATACTTTTTTTATTGTGTTGTGTGTCTATCCCTTCACTTCCTCTTTTTACCCTTATAATTAATAAAGGTTTCATTTATTTTATTTCCTCACGTCCATTATAATACGAGTGCTTGTTGTAAAGGGGTCCTTTTTCTTGCCTAGGCAAGTGTAGTTGTTGCTCTCTATCCTTTACCCCTGGCACCGTTCCTTAGACAGTAGCTTGAGCTCTTTCCACACCCCCCCTCCCCTCATTTATTAAATGAATCGGTAAATAGATCCCTATAGTGAGAAATAGTGGGAAGAAAGGAAGGGGGGAGAAGGGGAAGGGGGGGGGAGGGAAGGGGAAAGGGGAGGAGGGGAGAGGGAGGGGGAAAAAAGGGGGAGGGTGATTTAAACCCTTTCCGTCATCATATAGTGTTCTACAAACGCTATATTGATGACCTACTTTTGATCTGGAGTGGTGGGGAAGATGATCTCAATAAATTCTTTGAATTTCTGGCAGATAATTATCTGAATCTTCGATTTACACACAGTTATGATCAACAGAGTATCCAATTTTTGGATCTTGATCTCTTTGTTGACATGGAGTGTAAAATTCAGACTGATATCTTTAGGAAGGATAATGCCAGAAATTCCCTGTTACATGCCAAAAGCTGTCATTCCCGCCCTCTGGTCAAAGGAATCCCAAGAGGACAATTCCTGCGACTTCGAACAAAGTTCTCCATCGAGGAACAATTCCTGCGAAGGGCGGATGAGATGAAAGGTAGGTTCCTTTCAAGGGGATATAATGCCCAAGTCCTGGAGCAGGCATATGAATCGGCTCTCTCTACGGACAGAGAGTCTTTGATTGATATAACTTCAAGTCAATTCAGACAAAAAAATCTTGTCGAGACCTCGGAGGTACCATACTTTATCACTGACTACAGTGATCAGGCAGGTGCCATTAGATCCATTATTCGTAAACACTGGGGCACCCTAGCCCTGGATCCGTTGATGCAGAACATGGTATCCTCAGGTCCATGGGTGGTATTTCGTAAAGCAGCTACCATAGGAAATAAACTATCACCCAGTATGCTTCGTCCTTTAAAGTCAAATAGGAACCCCCTTTCCCTGTTCCCCAAACTTCTAGGCTCATACAAATGTGGACGATGCTCCATTTGTCCAAATATGATTAAAACGACTAATTTCTCGGACAGAGATGGAACACGCAGGTTCAAAATTCAATCCTATATCTCATGTCAGTCAGATTTTGTCATTTATCTTTTGATGTGTAAATGCAACAAACAATATGTGGGCCTTACAAGTAGACTTCTTAAGGTACGTGTTTTAGAACACTTAAGGCTCATACGAAATAAAGATTTGTTGCATCCTGTATCCTATCACTTCAATACTTGCCCATTGGGTTCAATTGGATCTCTACAGTGTGTGGGGTTGGAACATATTTCTTTACTCTGCAGAGGTGGTGACCGAATTAAAATATTACATCAGCGTGAAGCACATTGGATCTTCACGCTGAAAACATTGCAACCCAATGGGCTAAATATTGAATGAGACCTGCGCTGTTTCCTTTGATGTATCTTTTTGATTCTGCTGTGATACACTTTGATACAATCTTCTTTTAAATAATTGTGGTAATATTTGAGATTTATTAGTTAGTCTTAGCCTGGTGTATTTTCTGTCTTTATTTGTTGTTTTTTCTGTTTGGTTTCTTCTCCCCTTTCCTTCCCCCTCCCCCTTTTTCCCCCCTCCCTCTCCCCTCCCCTCCTCCCCTTTCTCCTTCCCCTTCCCTCCCCCCCCCTTCCCCTTCCCCTCCCTTCCTTTCTTCCCACTATTTCTCACTATAGGGATCTATTTACCGATTCATTTAATAATTATTATTGTACTCTTTAGAATGTCACTATTGACACTAAGAGTTAAAATGACAAGATCTAATATTAGATCTTGTCTTTGCTAATGATCCTTAGAGTTATTTACTTCTTGATCTGTTGCATAAAGTGTTTTATCTTTTTGTTCCTATGATAATTTACCAGAACAGTGAGTATACACTCACTGTGATGTATTAGTGCAGTACATCTTTCCACATCACCATGCTGAGATAATTAGGGCTTAAGTGCATTTATTATTTAATAAGCATTGATGGGACTATGATTTAACAGCACTACTATAATCAATTAGGATATTGGTAAATCATGGGTTAACATGTTTTAAACCCGTTTTTCGCGGGCTTTTTTTACCATAAATGTGCAGGCTCAGACCAAAGCTCCCCACTCCAAGATGAAGCGCAATTCAGAGCGTGAAACGCGTTGAGGGGGAGACTGAGGTGTAGCCTGTGTCCCATTGTGTCCTTTTGTGCATTCAATAAAGAATCCTTATTCAAACCGGAAGTGCCTCTGATTCAGTCACTGGCTGTGGCGCCGGACCTAAGCAACCTACCAGCCTTCTTTTTGTTTACTCGGGTAGATTCTGATAGATCAGCACTACTGGGCACACATTCTCTCTCTTTCTCATCAGTGGTAATGAATGTGCACTTTCTAAAAAAAAAAAACTTCTGCATTTTCCTTGTGACCACAGCACATTGCTTGCTGCTGTAGTCACTTGGCTCACTGGAAAAATATTTCTCTAGCTGCTGAGGCTGTCCTTTTCATGGGGCCCCTAGGAGTCCTCCTCCTCATCATCATCATCATACGGCCTGAAGGGGCAGTGTTTGATGTGACCAGGCTCTTTACACCATAAACACATCTGCGGTTCCTTTTGCGGGGCCACAGAGGGACGCTCCTTCCTCAAAGGGCACTGCTTTGTGTGGCCAGGCATATTACACAGATAACACATTATGTCCACCATTTTTCAATCCAGGCGTATTCTTCACCTTGACCTCTTGGAGGCGCTAGTTCCTCAATTCTTTATATCTTTCCCGGTGTATCCTGTAAGCACAACTGGTCATACACAGTGGGGCAGACTTTACTTGCAGAATTTTTTTTTTCACTTCCTTTGGGTGGCCATTTTAAATCCCCGCATTTATTTTCAAACGCACAGTTTCCGCTGCTCAGTACCTTTTGGACTGCTCACATTATCTCCACCAATTGTGATGCCCACACCACGTTGCAGTCTCTTTTTAGTCCCAGATTAGGGGAGGAAATGTAGTATTTCTCTATACAGGGTTTATTTACAAGGATAAATTATACACTAACAGGTCCACCTGTTAACAAATCATAAAATAAACGCCTACTCCACTTAGGAGACTAATTATACTTGTAGCTTCAGCCCTTATAACTGGATGTACAGCTAAGTTGGTTACCACCCCCAAAACATGCCCTGGCATATGCAACAACATAGTCTTCAGTACATTAATATGTTACTTAGCTCTTCTCTTTCTGGGATTACGACCCAGGCAGTCCCAGCAGACTCCGTGACCATCGCCAGCAGGTCTAGGGGACTGTGCCAGCTTCCACAGCTGGGGAGAACTCTTCTCTGTCCCCCTTCTCTGGGAACAGCAGTCTCTCTCAGCATGGCAGCTTCCTGTGTCTGCCTTAAAACACTTCCTTGTTCATTCAGCAGTTCATCCTGATTATCTGCAGCTGAACTACTGTAACTACTCTAGGAGAAATTAACTCTCTGTACACTGGAAAATCCCATGGCTGCCCTATTCCAGCTCCTAGAGACTGGCTATATCACAGTACATATACAAATACATGTTATCTAAACATAGCTATAATAAATTAATGGTTCATTAACCCCATCAGCAAGAGTAATGCTACCTGGACTTCTAAGAGTGCTTCGGTGTTCTCATTGATACCGATTGGGGGAGGTGAGAGAGGTTAACCTCTTGCACTGTATGCCACAGTGGTTAGCAAGACATTGTATGGCAACACTTTACTAGCCTCTATGGCAGGGGTAGCCAACTCTAGTGCTCAAGACGATTGGTAGTTCTTGAGGACTGGAGTTGGCTACCCCTGCTTTATGGCATGCAATAGGTAGAAGGGAGATTTTTGTCAGTGTCCAGCCGGTATTGCAACAAATCGGGCAAAAAGTGCACATGAGATGTCAATTCTGATTTTTTTTACGCATTTATAATTCATAATCACATCAAATTGCATGCCGTTTTCGTCCAATTTTGCATTCAGAATATCAGAGATAATTGAATAGGCCCCTAACAAGGACAGAATTCAAACAGTCATTTTCTCTGATCTCCTGTCACGTGCAATAGTATACTGTAGTAACACAGAGTGTGAGAGTTAATTCTCAGTCATATCTTTTAAATCTCTAGATCGAAATGTGCTTCTTGATTCGACTGGAGATCAAACGGCATGGATGACATGGATAACTTGTCCATGTGGAAGCAGCCGTTTCCCTTTTTTTTACAGAAATAACAGGTTTTTTTTATGATATATAAAAAAAAAAAATCCCTAATAATATTCTAACTTCGCTGTTGGGGACACAACTGATTAGTGGCTGCCAGGGATGTTTTTTCCCTGCAGAAGAAATAAAATAAAAACACGGTCAATGTCTTGGAAACCAGGGGAAGTTCCTGCAGCTAAAAATAGTGCAGTTCAGCGCCAGTAGAGCTCTTGATTCAGCCAATTTACATCCATAAATAACAAAGAGCATCATTAATTGCTACTCCACCAGAAACGTCTCATGTAAGAATTGTCCATGAAACGTTTCAGGCACTAGCATTCTTACAATGATTGAAGAAGCCTGTAAAAATCAGCTATAAAGTGAGATCCCTGGTTCTACTTCAATTTTGGAACCATTTCTTTCACAACAGATAAGATTTATCACCATTTGATTATTTTGATTCTATGGGACTTTATTTTACTATAGGCTGTAAAGTATAGTTATTTATATTTGTTCCCTGATATTCACTGTGTTTATACTGTATTGGATATAATTGTGTATCCACGTTTGTTGTATAATCTTTGCACCTAATGTAAACCATCACTTTAGTAGGCACTATATTTTGCCTTTTAAACAATCTGAGATGGACCTGTATTATTAGCCAACATACGGCACCAGACTTTCTTTTTTTAACGTCAGTAATTTGTACAGTTCTTTTCAGCAGAAATATTACAAACAGAGGTTTTCAAAAGGAGAGATTGAATTGCATAACCTTAATTAAATGATACCCATTAAATGCTACCACTGGAAGATATCATAAAAAAGAAAGCCCAAACCAGAACATTGCGAGGCCTGCAGAATGTGAGTTTCATGTTAACTTAATGGTTATAAATGCACTTCATTCATCCCATATTAAGAACTTTTAATCAAATAAAAAATACTGGACTATATATAGTACCTACTGTTTAATTAACTATCAACTTGCAGTGTATGGGAACTCCCGTTGCTAATGGCTGGTTTAACTCCTTAAAATATCAACATACATCCTTTTACCATCCCCCTGTTTTCTTAATGCAGAAACAAAGTCTGAAATCTATGATCCTTAACTATTTTCTATTTCAAAATGTTCCACAACATGCTGCATAAGCCCTGCAGTTTATTATCATTAACGCTTTCACATTACTTACCTCAAAAGAGGGGTTCTGCATTACATATTTGGGCCTTAATGAAAAGCCAAGGTAAACCCCAAAGTGCAGGATCTATGATAACTTCATAGTTTTAATGTGTCTCATGAGCTCAACTTCTCTCTTTCATCCTTACAAAGAAGAACTCTCAAACCTCCAGCAGCAGCCCCGCTAGGCACGGAAAATGTCTGTTTAAAGGTCCTGTGTCCCGCAGGCCAATAGGAAGTCGTTAGATCCCTTGTGGCTTCCTATTGGCCCGCGTTACCAGGGACCTTTAACAGATGAGATACCGACAGCCACTTTAGAGGTAAGTATTTTGGGAAACAGGTGGTCCCCGGAGCTCAAATCAATGTAGTTCAGCTCCAGAGACCCCCTGCTTTCCAACTGGGGGGGGGGGGGAGAATGATTTTTTTTTTTATGGTATAGCTTCATTAATATATTTTGATAGTAGCAAGCAACTGTAAAATTTAGATGATCATATGGGCCAACAGCTGCAACTTTAGTCCAGAGATATTAAACGGTTGCAAACCTTAGTGCACCCAAATTTCAATTCTCCTGAATGTCACCTAAGGTATGCTAAGGCTTAGCACCATTTCTTAACTTTTGGTCGATATATCTAGTAGCTGGAATCCTTGGGAGATAAAAACAAAGGAATTCATATTTAAATGCAAATCCTCCTTTTGAACCGCCCTATATATTTCTTTACCTACTGTTACTGTATTTGGTATTTGTGTGCATTCAAATCATTTGTTCAAATCAATATTATTTTTTATAAGTGCATATAATAATAATTGATAGAAACCCAAATCTCTACAGGCCTTGACGCTAAGGTTGATGCTTAATTCAATGAAATGTTATTGTTAATGCTTTTAAAAGCATTCACAATATCCAATCTTGAGATTTTTCACAAACAAGTAACCGCAAAAATGACATTAAAACAGTCACAACTTGCACAAACACAACCCCAATCACAAAAAGC
This sequence comes from Ascaphus truei, assembly GCF_040206685.1. Classification (NCBI taxonomy): domain Eukaryota; kingdom Metazoa; phylum Chordata; class Amphibia; order Anura; family Ascaphidae; genus Ascaphus; species Ascaphus truei. The sequence continues at coordinate 451,240,586 of NC_134483.1, forward strand.
TTAAAGAAAATGTTTCACGAATTACAGAAATTACCAAATCTATGACATGCGCAGTATAGGGAATCTCCCCTGTTGATGGCAAATACCTTGAGTTTTATCATGGCTTTGTTCATCAGGAATGCGTTCAATTTGAGTCTCAATTGACTCATCCCATATTGGTCTTGTGTCAAAGATGTCTTCAGAAACAGACTGCTGAGCTTCAACCACTGGAACATTTTCAATTACTGAAATTTCAAAGGCACTACTCTCATCATCAGATAGTATTTCTTGTTCCTTTTCGGCCTGTATAATTCTATCCACTAGCTTTGATGCTTCATCACTTATCTCCTCAAAGAAATCAATGGAGTTTCTATACATTTCAAAAAACTGATCTTTATCAATACTTGTGGAATCGGTTGTAGTTTGGAAGGGTGGTGAACTCTTTGCTTTAACTGGCAATCTTGAAGAATACTTTGGTTTAGTCACCTCACCTGTTTCTCCTTCAAATATATGACTTGATCTTTCACTGGTCTCGTAATGTGTCTCTGCACAACTTCTGGTTTTTGCTGCACGCTTAGCTTTGGCATCAACAGATGAATGTGTATCAGACTCAGATTTACTTCTAATATCTTGTTTTAAAGGTAGCTTGCTACTCATTTCAGTAAGTTTGGGGTCTGAAGTTTCTGTAAGCATAACATTTTGCTCAGTTTTTTGTAAAGCTGCTTTGACAGGGATTTTTGACTTTGGTTTTTGTTCTTCCACAAGAATAAGGTCATCTATTGGCAAACTGTCTTCTGAATGTATGTGTAATGATTGGGAATACTCTTCAGACACTGAAGAACTAGCTCTCACAGGAATTTTTGACTTTGCTCCAGTTAAAGGACCACACTCCATAACTGCAGTTGGGATTTCAATCACTGACTTTTGCTCTTCGGGTGACGAATCAGGTGACTCATCGTCTCTTTCAGAATACTCTGATTTTTCAACAGCTGTAAAATCCAACTGCACACCTGGTACAGATTGCTCAGCCTGTGAGCTGTCATAGCCTTCTTGAGTTTCAAATACATTTGTGGATTGCTTCTCAGCTATGTACATATCTGCAGTTCCCTTTTTAGATGATTTTGCCGAGGCAGAAATTCCCATTTTAATGGGAATCCTTGATTTTTGTTCCGTTTTTGCAACTCCTGTATCCAAATCATCAACTGCTCCCATGTCCAACTCGTCTGTAATAATCTGAGTATCAGACAAAACTTCTACTGCATCCTGCAACTCATTTGTTAATACCTCAGTCTCTACAGCAGCAAAAAGGTCAGATACACTATCTGGATTAGCTGACTCCTCTTCACCACTCTCTTCTTTGATTTCCTCTGGAAAGGCATCTTCCCCGCACTGCTGCCCTATTTGAAAAAAGTGGAAGGGTTCATCTGCATAGTTCCGTTTGGTTAAATCAATGGCCCCACTGCGGGTCATTTCAAAAAGCTTTCCTTCCTGAAACAAAAAGGGATTTTGTTCACTGGTCGGTGTGCCATCTTCTGTGGGTGTACGTGCAGGAGTGGTGTCAGGAGTTGTGCCCTGGGATTGTTTGTCTACCATCAAGCCAAATATCTTCTGTTCTTCCTCTTGAACTCGTGCTTCAAAAGCGGCATCATCTTCTCTTATGGAACTCCACGAGTCAAAATCTGACGTTGTTATGACCACTTTGCTGCATTGATTCTCTGCTGCATCATTTGATAAGGCATCTTTTGTAAAACATTCATCTACGTCACTACTTGATGATGAGCTCCAAGATGTTATTTTAGTGTCTGATTGCAATTTATCCACTGCATCCTCTCTTGTGAATTCTGTTGTATATTTTTCACCATTTTCTAAGTTCATCTCTTCATAAAAATCATGTTCTCCGCTTGAAGGACCCAATGTCAGTCTATCCACTTCACTTGAAATTGGCAAAATGTCATGTTTTTCCCCTATCTCTGGAACAATACCTTCATGGGTGAAAAAATGTTCTGATGGAACATTTTCATATGGACTTGTTACCTCTGGAACACTACTACTACTGTCAAGTGCTACCCCATCTATTGCTAAAGCTATTTCATCTTTGTATGTGTGTGTAGATGAATATATGTGAGAATAATCACTTTGAATTGCAATATTTGATGTATCAAACGCCATCTCAATTTCTGTGAAATCACCTTCCACTGGTGATAGAACAAGAGAACCATCACTATGCATTGCATAGGTTGCGTTGTTGTAATTTGAAATGTGTTCTAGGCACTGAGTGGCATAATGCTCCTGAATATTATCTCCATTGGGAGATGTACATTTGCTGATTGTTAAACCATGAGAAGATATACTTTCTAAACCCCCATAATTTTCAAGTGGTTCATGATGGTGGTGTACAAGTGAGTCTGTTTCTATTTTCATTTCTTCTTTCTCCTCCTCATCCCCTAAATCAACGCCATCCACATGAGTCTGTGCTATAGGTCCATTAGGGCTTACTAGCTCACTTTCGTCTGTGCCCTTCATCTGTGATTCATCAATTTCAACTGCTCTACCATCAGACCGAAGACCCGTAATTTCATCTATGGAAATGTTGAGGCTTCCACATGTACTAAATTCTTCGTGTTCTGGTTTTTGGGGGTCATGTGGTAGTTTATTCTCTTCGGATTTGAAAGAGTCCTGTTCACATGCTATTGGTTGAAAAGCTGTCTCTTCAGGGCTTGAGTTAGAATCTAAGCTTGGTGGAAGTGGTGAGGGAGGTTGAACTCTAATTTCGGGATCCATCAAAAAACCAGATTCAGCTCCTTTTTTCAGTTGGGTTAACTCAGGTTCACTTTCTGAAGATGAAGAACTTTTTCTGCTTTCTACAGACATTACTACAATATGTACATCTTCATCTTGTACCAATTTTATATCACCCTCTTCTAGGTCATCCTCAATTGAATTTCTTGGGTCAGATACTATCACACATTCTTCTTGCTTGGATTCTTTTTTGAATTCTCTTTTCTGCTTTGCTTCTTGCTCAAGTTCATCAAACATTTTGATCTTTGTTACCATTTTAAACATTTCTTCTTCAGGTGTAAATCTTTTCTTTGGTTCACTTTCTAGATCCTCTTCTGGCTCTTCGGTAACTTCTGTAATTACCTCTGGCTTTGGAAGCATTGAGAATGCATGTAAATCTTGTGCTTTGGGAGTAATCTCATAACTTATTTCTTCGGAACTGGGAGTGTCTGGTGAGAGTGGACTCTTACCTGAACTTTCCATGAGGGAAGTTTGTTCTAAGCTATCATCCTCAGCGCTTCCATCTGGATCTCTGAAAATTCTAGAATGAAGAGATGTCAGTTCTGTGGTCATATCTGCTTTAAGACCACTATGAAGGGCAACTTGACCCATACCAAACTTTATTTTATGTTCTACCGGACTACTCTCAAGAGAATCACGGCATGGTGATTCTTTAGTTGGACTTGGCTCTAAAGAATCAGGAGTTTTGTGTGACGAGTTATCTTCTAATACTGGGCTTGCTTCTAATGAATCCGTATGACTGACTGCTATTGACTCATCTGCTACTGGGCTGCTGGCTTCGTCATAATTGGTAGAAAGAATAAGCTCCAGTCCCTGGGGGCTTCTTACAGTAACAGGAAGTTCATCTTTTATTGGAGAACTATCAATGATTTCAGCGCATTCTAATTGTTTTTCGGTTGTAAAGTTTCCTCCAGTATTGAAAACTTCAAATGTACTACAAGTTTCACTAATAACAGTTTGATGTTCGTTTGCAAAATGTTGTAAATGGTCGCTCACTTGTGATATAGTTTCACATTTAGCCAAATGCACGTAACCTTGTCTGGGCAACTGATCATTTTCATCAACATGAGGTCTTGGCTCAGATATTTTGCTCTTAGAGATTTTTAATTCTTCCTCAGTCTGTTGGTGGGGCTTTTTAGATGAAAGGGAAAGACTTTCTGGGCTTGTTCCTGGAGTCTCAGCTAGACCCTCATGTTTGTAACTTTCCTCTGAGCTAATCTGAGGTGTACCATTTAATAAGCTGCCACTCGGAGAATCTGCACCTCCATCATGTTTAGGGCTACTTGAACTGTCATCAAATGTACCACTTTGTACTGCTAAAGCTGGTAGAAATCCATCTGCCCCATAGTCTGAAGGGAATGCAATGTTAAATGGACTAATCAGTACTTGATCTAAATTTAACTGAGAACCTTCGGTTTCTGAGAGATGTTTAAACTGTAAATAATTGTCATTGTCCTCAAGCTCCTCTTTAATAACATCAGAAAAGTCTGTGGATGTTTTTCTGTCAGGACTAATTTGTGGATCAACATCCTGGTCTCCAATGCTCACTCTTACTTTCACATGAGATTGCTCTTTGGAGCTTTCTTCATCAAACACTGGATAAAACGATTCAGATGATTTATGGCACTGGGTCAATTCCCGTTTATCACTTAAATTATCTTTAGAAGCATCTGTTGGTATCTCTGAATCCGACTTCAACTGAACCCATTCTTTTTGGGTTGCCTGCTCAACTGTTTTTTCACTGTGTCTTAACTCTTGGTCTTTTTCTGAATAATCTACCTGTATTTCGGCTTCATCATGAGAAGGAACTTTAATGTCTACAACTAAACAACTTTCTGTTGATTTGCTCTCTTCAGAGACATGTTTTTGCATTGTACCTTTTACTGTTCTGTACTCAAAAAGTCCAGATTTTTCCTTTGATGGATCATGGCCTGATTGGAATGCTTTCATTAGCTCACGTACAGACATGGTCTCTTCTAGATTCTCTGTTTTAGCAGAGGGAGAAATAGGCGGTTGGGCCCCTTGAGCTACCTTTTGCTGTTTAGTCGGTTCGCCAACAACCTCCTTCAATTGTGTTTTATTGGGAATATTTGGAAGTCCCTTTTGCTCTTCCTCGACTCGCTTTTGAAGAGCCTTTACTTTATCTCTTATTGATCCAATTGGTGTTTCCTCTATAACTGGTGATACTAATTTAACATTTGAATCAGAGGTCGTGGTGACACCTATTTCTTCATCTAATGACTCTTCTGAACTAAACTTTGTAAGGCCAGGTTGCTCACTCATTCCTTGTAGTTCTTCTTCCTTCTGTCTTTCCTTTAGTTTTCTTCTAACAGGTTTTTTAATCTCTATGGGTATTTTGCGCTGTTCTTTAGTTTGTGTTTCACTTGTATGAGTAACCTCAAACTCAGGTACATAAGCATTTAGATCATTGGTGAGATAATTAACTATTCCTATCATGTCAGGTGTTACCCTTTCTTTGTGGCCTCTATCAATTCTTATCTCCATACATGGTGTTTCTATAACTTCAAGTGCACTCAATTTGGCTTCCTCAACCTCATCTTCACCTACAATAACCCATTCCTCTTCTTTTTTATATGATCTTAAAGAGTGAGCTCCTTCAATAAATGATTCTTCGCCTGTGTATGTTCCAGTTCTCAGGATTTCGTTAACTTTCTCTAGATCTTCTTTCACTTTTTCAACAATTTCGAAAGGTTCTCCTGGATCCTCGTCTGCTTTTTCAAGGGCCTTCACTTTACGCGAATTTGACTTCTGAACAGCATCAGTAGTCAAGATTGCAGTCATTTTAATCAAATCTTGCTTCATCTCACAAACTTCAGATAGCAAGTCTGGACTTGCTAATACTGGTACATCATTAACCAGATGGCTTTTCAAGATGGACGTTTCCGTAGATTCCGTCTCTTCATCATCTTTGAGGTGAATGAGAGACATTAAAATAAAATGGCAATCAAAAATAGAGATTGGATAATGTAATCAGGATTGAAATAATTAAGGCTTTGTTTGAGGTGTGAGGGAGGTGAATGCAATGGGCTTGGTATGGCTGGTGGATCCAAAAGGCTTTGAACACAACGCTAAAGGAAAAGGAAACTGGGAAGGAAAATGGGCAGGAAATAACTTGCTTAAAATTCACACGAGCCACATTCACACATACAACACAATAGCAATAACACATCACATTGTAGGATAATACAATAAATGAATAAATTAATAAATAAACAACGGATATAAAAAAAAAACAACAACAGAGTGAAATAATACACAACTAGGCATCTCAAGATTGTTCGGATGCTATATACATCAATGCCCGAAATAATAATAAAAAGTAAATACAAGCATTAAAACTGTTGAAAGTCGATTGCCTCTAAGAGAAAGCCAGTGCTAGCAAACTGCCAGAAAAACAGGTTAAAAGTATTGGTACAGACTGGCATGTTTATTATAAAGTCATCACATATAGAGGAATGGATGGATTTGTGTGCCAAACTACTGTCAGTTAGCCCTTTGCTGCCAGAGTGGCTTGCAATGAAATGCAGCAAGTAGCAATATGCCAAAGCAGTGGTTGAAGTGTAATGGTGATCAGTGGTGTTGATTATATCGGATGTTTTATTTGCAGACCATAATTTCCACTTCTTATTTTCTAGTAAATAACTGGGGGTCTGTTTTATAAAGCACACATGCCCCTCCTTAATAAACAAAGACATCAATAAAAATGAGATGGTGTGTAAGTAACTTTTCTTCCCATAAGTTAAACTATTGGGCTCTCCCGCAAAGTACAACTACTTTTTAACCACTTTAACCACTGCTTTGAAGTCCTCTCCTGCAGCAAAGGAGTTGGTGACAAAATGAGTATCTGAATCAGCTGCAAACCGGCATTTCATCCAGGAAGAAATCTCATGAGCAATGTATCTTTTTTTGAAAATCTAGGAGGTATGGTCCTTTACATGAAGCATCCTCGTTCTTTCTGGCCAAATTAGGTGTAGTTTGAGAAGACAGTCAAAGGAAAGAAAGGAGTAACCATGGATCAACATAAAAGTGATTTGAAATACAAAAGATGTTATGCACAGCAACCAGAAACATTCACACTGAACACACACGCACACACAGTATATGTAAGTCAAGTTATTTCCATGCAAAGCAAAGGAACGGCAAGCATTGGCTATGTAGCTCTTAACCTTAAAGAGCTGAAAAGTATGGTTTGGATTAAATAAAAAATAATCTGCAACATACTGTGGTGAAGTATTGCTATGATTTGGTTATGATCCAGCATTAAGTTCGCTGCAGTATGCATATGAAGCATACAGAACAATCTAAATCAAACATGTTCCACTACTTCTGTACCACAATCCAATTAACTAATGGAACCACTTGTGATGTATTGTAAACCCAGTTCTGCTTCCAAGAAGAATTCTACCACTCAAAAATCTTAAATTAGGAATGTTATAGAATATTCTGCTGAATATTTGAATCCCATTGACGTAAAGGCAATCTTGAACTAAGTTTCACTGTACGTGGCCTGCCCCCAGTAAACTGCCTTTTTAAAATAAAAATACACACCAATACCTTTTAAAGTGTCTGCAAATGCATTCTATTTACTATGTGCTTACGTTTAGGGCACATTCATTAATTTGGAGCACATTTTAACAATGCACATACTGTATGCATAGAAAAAGCAGATTTTTTCCCCCGAGTTCCCTTTGCACGTTTTTTTTTTTACAAATGCTTTTGTTTTACACTGCTCAATATTGTTCAACTCTACCCACAAATGATGCTATGCTGATGAACAAAAATATAAACAATACCAAAAACAAAATATATCATTTTAGGCTATAACGTAATATAGCAGTGTAAGAATTATTCTCATCATACTGTACTTTCATTTAAGATCGTGGATAGAATTTGTTGAGTGAAAGTATGAAACCATAAGAACTTCACCACAGTAATATTGTCTGGCATCTAAAGCAGTAGGACAGTATCGCTTTTAAGCATCAATCCACTCGTACTATAAGCAGTTAAATGAATAGAGGACTAGTGATGCTATTGAAAAGTGATACTGTCATTTAGCTGATAAATGGGATGACAATGTTATGCCGACAGATACACAGCGAAACATAAAATGGAACGGCAGGAACGGGAAAGGTCAAAGGAAGAGTCAGTGCTAGGGAAGGGGTCTGTCTAGTATTTGGCAATCAGTTAGTCTATAGCTTTCATGTTATTGGAACAATGCTAGTACATTACATGTATCACATTCTTTATCAAAGCAGTGTTAGTAATTAGAGAACAGACTAGTGGGAAGTAGCCTGCATGGCTTTGAGCTACTCAGCATGCTTAAATTGATCTAATTCAAAGCCAAGGTTGATATGATAATAATAATAATAATAATTAGTAATAATAATAATAAAAAAATCTTACATTTCTCTGACGTTAAATTTCCCTAAAAGAAAATGTATAGCAATTAGAGGTAGAAACAATAACATTTCAGAACTACAATGAAAATACATACTCATTTACAGTATAAATACTGATACGTTTCACACATGGGGATTCAGTTATCCTCAAAACCACTAAATGAAAGTGTATCTTAATATAAATGGATGTCAGATTTCCTATTTTATCTTTTTGAATGTTATCCTTATGTTATTCGCAATGGCAACTTGCCTTTCCTGTTTTGGTATATCTAATTTTGTATTATCTATGAATAGGGCCAATGAAAATGCCACCAGAATGATGCACCTCAGCAACTTTCAGAATATATCCCAATGTTTTGCTTAGTAGGTTAATTTTAAGATACTGTACTTTGACCCACACCTACTGCCACTGATGTGAGCATGTAACATTACACTGTGTTTTTACATCCGAGGTAGCTGTAATGCTGCTACTGTAATCATTTTGCTTAATCTCTCCATAAATCAGCCGTATTGAATAAACTGGACATGTTTTCCTCGGTGATCTTTAATTTTCATATTGCTTGGAAAGATTCATTCAATTTTATATGGGAACTTGACAAACTTTATCGACATCAACACCCATTAAGTCAATGAAGAAGGTTTTTTCCTAGATAACTACATAATGAAAGTATTAGCATCAGCATCCAACTCCCCTCAGCGTCTAAACAGTAAATAAGGCTGTATATTATTTTTTTAATTTACAAAACGAGTTAAAAAGAAACTATTATAACCACAGGATAAAGAGTGGGCATAACTGTAATTAAATGAATTAGTGTTGAAGAAATTACCTCTTCCTCAAGTTCTTGGTCTGATTCAGACTCCTTTCACCACAAGATGCCAGGGGAAAGAAATATAAAGAGGGAACAGGAATAGACCATTTTAAAAAAAAAAAGAGGTTCGTTAGAAACGAAGAAACACATTTCTATAATTTTGCATAGCTCAGACATAAGACATTCAATTATTTATACTCCTGTCATGCACACAAACAAGCTTCAGTATGACCTAGATACAGTATTATAACAGATTGATGGTGTGCAGGGTTGCCACCTTCTACTCAAGGCTAAGCCGGAGATACAATTTTTACATGTAGCGCTTAAATTCAGCGGCGGCGTCTCCCGGCGTCCTGTGGCATCTTTCCGACATTCTCCCAGCATCTCCCCTTGCAACTCCTGTCAATATGGCTGCGCAGCATCAAATGGGGCCGCGTTGCCACGAAGCTACGTGACATCAAGTTGCCATGACAACGGGACGCCTGATGGCACCGAGGTGCCACGTTGTCATGGCAATGTCGTGCAGTGTGATGTCACGTAGCGTCCTGTTGTTGTATCAACAGGGCATCACGTGATGCTGTGACGGCATTTAGGATTATCATTGTCATAGCAACGCGGCGCAGCCATATTTACAGAAGTTGCAGGGGGAGATGCCAGGAGGACGCCAAGGATGCCGGAGGACTCCAGGAGACGCCGCCACCCGGAGGTTTACAAAGGTAAACCCGTAACCCAGAGATACGTGGCCAAAACCCATAGTCTACAGGTCAAACCCGGAGAGGTGGCAACCCTGTATTGGTGTGTGGGCTCAGAGACAGCCTGGGTGCAGAATAAAGTCTATCGTATGTAACAAATAGCTTAAGTCTGTTTGGTCACAAAGTAATGCAGGTGGTTAATGATCATTTCATAACAGCCCAGGTGCCCAAACTGGGGGGGGCGCAAGATTGTCTGCGGGGGGCGCAGGGTTTACAGAGGCCCGGCAAGCTCCCCGAAGGCACTTACATTAAGTACCGGGGAAGCGGCAAAGGCCTTTGTAAACTGCACTTACCTTGCTTCTGGAGACGCGTTGGCAACGCGGCGTCAACTGACGTCGAAGCCAAGGTAAGGGGGGGGGGGCGTGGAGAGAGGGGACAGCCGGCAGGGGGGCGCTGAGAAAAAAGATTGCCCTACCCTGACATAGCCTAAGAGGTTGATAAACCAACTTAATTACACATTTCATTTAAAAACAAAAACTACAATTACAAGCTTCTATCTAATCTACAATTAAATAAAAGACCAACAGTATGAGATTTTGAAAGTTCTGCAAATTATAATTTCCTCTATGAAAAACTCTCATGTAGATCCATTAATGGGCATCACAACCTGTGATTCCCCTATACACAGAAAGAACTCATTTGGGGAGAGATTCACTAACTTACAGTTTGGGTTAACGCACTGCAATCTCACGTTACCGGATATGGACTCGAATGGCAGTTAACATGCCAGTGTGGTAAAGCAGCAATCTGCACCGATTGATGTCTTTTTTTTTTGCCCTTTCCAACGCTGTTATAGGCGTTTAAAATATTTTGTGTCCGTAAAGTTATTATTGAGTTCTCCCCTAGGTGCATTGTAAAGGTTACCATGCTAACCCCAGAAGCTAGTATCATGATCTTTTACACTAAGAGAGATGGACATGCTCAGGGGCAAGATACTTACATTATGTGTCTTAAACTTATAGTATATACTGTAAGCTTCTGGGGAGAACTGCTGCTCGAACCCGTACCATGAACCCACCCATTCATTGTTAATCTCCCCCTAAGACTTCTGTGAAATTATTAATTGCCCTACTACTTACAGCATCTTATTTTTTTTAAATTATATTTGGCGTGTGTGCAGTGACATTTTCTCTACATGACACCTTGTGATTGATACACAATACATGAAGAGTACAGCTTCAAATCAATAGATGTATGCTCAATATAATCTGAGTTGTAAGGGTCCATAGATGAGCTGAGAAGCTATCTGTGCAAATGATCGTGGCATATTAAAAATGACAACGTGTCATTTGAAAAGCCGGAGGTTAATGGGATAACATGGGTAGAAAAAGTATAAAGAAATTCATTATTCAAATTGAGGGCCTGTGTCAGCTTCTTCTGGTCATGGGCAACCAATTTAGAGATCCATAGTGACTATGAATTCTGTATAACACTGTGAGCTTTATCAATACTTTTAAAAATCGAGAAATTAGAAAAAGGAAAACACACACACAAAAACAAGTGAGACTTTTTCTAATCTCAAAAAAGTCTATTGACCATTTTCCGAGCCATCAGAAAATAAATAGCTGCAAAACAGCTTACCTTATTGTATAATGGCAATGTGATATTCAGATTACAAATGGCTTGATGTACAAGGCCTCGTGTAGATTTTGGCTCCTTCATAAAAGATAGGCGTCCACAAGGTTCCTGAGTGGTATCTCGTACCTAACGTGCAAAGTAGAAAAGATTATATTGGTGGCATTATAAGGACCTCTACTGGTAAAATATGTTAGCGCCCCGCTTCTGCTCTGGAAAGTACCAACACATACAAATGACACATTTGTTGTCTAGATACATTTTCTTGGAATTTTGCACAAACTAAAAGATCATATACTGTATAAAATATAGCAGAATTACATTCTCCCATTCCATTTGCATAATAGAGAGTAGTAATGAAACCTACAGTATAGATCACCATACTAAAATGCAAAGGACAGTGGGTTATCTTCAGTTTTCCAGCAGTGGTTATATTGCATTTTATACACTGGAGATTAATAGGTATTTTGCATTCATTGTACAGGTATGTTTAAAATTGAACCAACAAAATTAGTTCACCTCAATCTCCCAAAGGTATAATCCAAACCCCTTGTTTAGAGACTTGCTTTTTGCCTTATACCATACATGTTCTGTACATTGAATCGTAATATTCTTCTTCTATGTTGTAGGTTATCAGAGATATCTGCTTGTATGTTTTCCATGTAAGAAATGACTCTTATTTCTTTTTATGAGCAAAACTGGGTTTATTGCATGCAGTACCTATGTAACGTGTTTTTTTTTTCTAAGATTAAATTAAAAGCACTTTCTCAAGTGTTTTTCTTTAAAACTTTTTGTACAGACTTCATCTTAAAATGCCTGTAAAGGCCTATTTTAAAGTTTGCCGATGACTCGTATACAAGCAATATCCATTGGGAATAAGTAGAATAAGCAGTAACAGAAAACACGCACCCCAGAAACAGCTCATCACAAAACAAGTAATAGAACACTTACTGAATTTGTATACAAGAATATTCCAGTCACCCATCTTTAAAATGATAAGAATAAGAAAATTCCATATAATCTCAAATAACTTGTTTCTCATGATATACAATACAGCTATGGGAGTATTCAGGAATAAAGAGCATTAAGCCATTATCCAGAAACATGTACATTCTAGTCAAATACTGTAATATCGAATCTAATTTTTGTCATCAGATCTCAGATTAATATCTCAGATAATAATCTTCACTGCTACAGTTGACGAGCTGTGCCCAAATTGCTTCACAGTAATTACTTTCTAACGCGGATACTGTACCTGTATTTCTTTTGTGTCCAAAATCCTTTAATTATACTGCAATTATCTGTGAACACTCTTACTAATTACAGACTCCCACCTACAAGACTTCTCCCATGCTGCACCCTACCACCCAATTCCCTACTACGCACCATCAGACTCTCCCCCTGCTTTCAGACATTCAAAAACTCCCTGTAAATTCACCTTATTAATGAAGCCTATCTGGCAAACCTCTAAGATCCAACTCCCCCCTCCAACCCCAGTTGTGCAGCTGGACCAAACTCAACCCAATCTAACACCCCCTGACATCCTAACACTCAAACCTTAATGGGATCAGCTGTCTGGCTGGACATACTCCATCCTGAGGTATACTCTGTCCCAGAATGAGCAGCCACTTTACCTTGTCCCTCATTCCCTCTAGACTGTAAGCTCTCAGCAGCAGCGCTGTCATTATCTTCTGTATCAGTTTCTGCAGGTTTGTCCTTATTTGTATTTGTATGTAACTCTGTTTTACGTAATGATCAAATTTCTGTACCCCCCTGCTCCCATTGTACCGCGCTGCGGAATATGGTGGAGCTTTATAATAAACAATAATAATTATATATAAAATAGTTAAGAAAGCACTCCACATAGCATCTATCGATTTCAAATTATGGGCGGTGCGCAGGATCAAAGACCACCCTCGGGTCCCAAATAATAATCAAATATGCAAAAAATGGGTAGAACTTACTAGATAGCAACTACACTAAAGTATTGCTTTCTTCAAAATCCTCACTGAGTAGTGTGTTCATTGAGTGCTGGGGTTCTACCCAATTTTTCAATAATAATTATATATTCATATGCCTAGGTGCAAACTCCTCCAAAGTTTGGATCATTATAGCAACAGAAAATAAAAACGGGCATCTTTACTAAGCAGCGTTGTGTCATAAGACAACAAAGTTCACTTTAATGTGCTGTAAAGTGTCTCTTGGCACCGGAAGGTGTCTTATGGATTAGCATTGCCTAGTAAATATGGTTTATAACGTGTCTGGGTTTTGCCTTCTCATGGTAATATTTAACTATGGAATGAGCTGTTTGCCTATTTACTGTATGTGGCACATATAGAGACACAATGTAACCTTAGTACCTCCGGGTGATTGACCAGGTGCATTTACGCACAATAAACAAAATTAAGATGCATTCATCATTTGTGGATTACCTTGACAAACAATGGAAGTCTATTTTCCTTAAAGGCGTAGAAACTAAATATGTGGTGCTGACCACTCTTTGTTAGTGGTATCAAGTTGCCAAAACAGTCTACGTAGATTGGTTTGCCTTCCAGTACCTAGATGGGATACAGGAGACAGGAATGGTACATTGATACCAATGCATTCACGGAGCTATTTCAATAAGAAACAAATTCAATAGTTTACACAATACAGTCTATTTCCGAATAATAGAGGAAAAATTGTGGAGTTCAATGTTAGCTCTAAACATTACATCAGTGGGCCCTACTTATAATTAGAAGAAACACGTGTTGCACAGAAAGACTAATTGAATTAATATTAACCTACATTTTAGAGATATTACCATGGATCTGTGTTTTTCAACCAGGGTTCGGTGGATATCCCCAAAGGATACCCTGACATTTTCAGATCATTTGAAAATTGTACCAAATACAGAATCATTTACAGTACAATGCATCTGATCTCAGGTGCGCTATTTGAAACAGTTGAGGTTCCTTAAAATGCAGCTGATCTCAGACGTGCTATTAGAGAAGAGAGTTGAGGTTCCTTAGTCCTCAGATGCGCTATTAGAGAGGATTGGGGTTACTTACAATGCATCTGATCTCAGTCGCGCTATTACAGAAGGTTGGGGTTCCTTACAATGCATCTGATATCATACTTGCTTTTAGAGAAGATTGGGGTTCCTTACAATGTATCTGGTCTCAGACGCACTATTAGATAGGATTGGTGTCAGTTGCAATGCATCTGATCTCAGTAGCGCTATTAGAGAGGGTTGGGGTTCCTTACAATGTATCTGATCTCAGATGCACTATTAGAGAGGGTTGGGGTTCTGCAGAATCTAACAATATAATTACAGGGTTCCTACACCAATAAAAGCTTGGAACCACTGCCATAGATTCTTACGTCCTTTCCCTACTTTTTCTCATCAGTGCTGCATGAAGGGCCCCCCTGCATATCTTCATAAAAGCACTTTTCTTGTATATTTGAAAACATATATAGTTAAGAGACGTATTATATTATTGAGGCAAATTATAAAAAAAAAAAAAAAAAAACCAGCACACCAATTTTGTATGTAGTACTGTACCTCTACATCTCTGCTTCTAGCCACCTCTGCAAAGTTCTCCTGCTGTTCCAGGGTCTTGTCCACCTTGTCATCGGTCATGCAAAAGCATCGCAGACGGGCTTCGATGGGATCGTGGGATTTGGCAAACACAACAAATTTGGCCATATACGGCACACATATAATTTCTCGGTACACCTGGCTGGCAAAAGTAACAGACTCTTGGATTTGTCGACAGTCTATTAACCAGAACCTGCAGAGGAATATTGAAAATGTACCATCCAAGAGGCCAGAGTATAAAGAAAGAAAATGACAGCTCGCTAATAATGTCTCACACGGAAATATTTGATATATTTTCTTGTTGAGTATGAATTACTTCAATATGACTACTTATCAGAGCAAAGTGTAATAATGTGCTGTATTGGCATACCTAACACAGGCTATAGTCAGGGTGCATAATAATATCAATATTTAGCCTGCTTCATCTATTTCTATCATTTTGCATGACAACAGGAACATTGACATTCGGTGCAATTAAAGAGTTGATTTTCTGTCTTACCATTAGTATATGTAGGAGCTTCTTTAAGCAAAAATATAATTATTATTTTCATATTTCCCTTCAATTTTGCAAGATTTCCATTAAGTGTATCTATTCCACTATAAAGAGCTGAATAAATAAGCTCATACAATTTGATGCATACTTATTCAATTTTAACCTACGTTAAATATTTTAATTATAACAGGAACATTTTATTTCACAACAAGGGAAACTCAAAATGTAATTTTACTTAGGTTCAGTATTAAAGTTTCTAACTATTAAAAGACCAGTAGTTCGATTAGCTACAGATTCTGGGAGATTAATATTTGAACTGACTATTCCATAATATTTATAAGAAATTTTTTGAGTAATGAATGAATAAATAAATACTGTAGCTGCAGAGTCAGATTTGTTTAAAAACCCATGAATCTGCAAATCCATGTTAATATTGTGGTTCCTTAAATGTTAATGGCACAGAGCTTGAGATTTCCGAATTTTACAAAATGCACACTGTTTCAGTACTAAAATTGTTATGATTTCAATTAGTAAATCTGACAGTATTTTTGCACTGGCTGGTATCTTCTCCAGATCTAAATCTTTAAATAAATCAGCATACAGTACATGCACATGAACTTCAAAGAAACCATAGAGTGTACAGTAAAACACAGTCAAAGAAGAAGGATAATTACTGTACATCAATGGCATTTTAGGTGAGAAGCTGCTGTATATACTGTTGGTTGGTAAGTGTATGGCACTTAAACAGGCATTACTGTACATTACATTTGGTTTGCCAAAAGAAGGAATTATACAATATAATTTAGCACTTTTTATGGTTTGCATGGGTACTTTCTTTGGTTAAACATTTATTGGAGAAAGGAGTGTATCCTCTTTTTGAAATGTGGACATAATTACATGCAGATGTAGCAGCCACTATTACTCATGCTGGTGTGTTGTAGCAGGGGGCGACACAATGAGTCAGAGAGCAGACACCATTGTGTAGCTATTAGCTCTGTGCAAAAAGGGGTATTGGTGGCTTATGAGTTATTGCACCCGCTGGCGCGCCAACAACAATTGCGATAACGCCAGCTATGTCTGTATATATCTTTCAGATATGCCTTTAGCTGCCTCATTTATCATAACCTGTACCACAATTTTGCCAACATAGTTAGTTATCTGCTCTCATCCTCCATTCTTCGTCTCCCTTTCTTTAATTACTTATGTAATCTTAACAAATTGTATCAATATATTTAGATGAAAAACAAATATACACTGTAATTTAAAGCAAACATTCATTCTAATCTATACAGTTTTATGTTGTTACTTTACCTGGCAGATACGTTTGTGGTAAAAGAGACACATTCATTAATGAATGTAAGAGGTGTTGTCCCTGTGATATCTTCCCATTGGGCAGGAGTTGTACCACCTGAAGTAATAAAAAAAATGTGAACCCCATCAAAGTCAGAAGGACAACAAACACACACTCAATGTTGCTGGCCAGAGTATCTAATGCTACTGTTGATTGATAGCTTCTATCTAAGTAAAGCTTATCATTAAGGGTGGGGACTTTCACGGGTTTGAAATCTGAACCTTGTGGATTCGACGGACAATTCTAATTTCGAGTCCAGTAGTTTGAGAATTTGACCTTCGATTCAAACTCTGAGTAAAGCTTCAAAATGAATTTCCAAGTCAAAACTGCTCAGATTTTTGATGTTGTTTAATTTTTGTGTATGCATTTTTAAAAAATAAAATTATAAATCTTTTTGTTAAAAATAGCGAGTTTTTGAAAAAAAAAGTGTAAATTTTGAAAAAATAGAACGAATTAAAAAAAATTATATATTTTTTCCCCATAATTAAAAAAAATAATAATTGTGAAACAAAAATATGAAAATGTTAAGAGCAAAAACACCAGTAAATGTTCCTACCTTTATTATATTTCAGGTCCTATATCTCAAAAACGGACAGCTAGAAGTTTTCTATTTTATCTTTTTAAGGAAATATATATTGGTACAGCATGGCTGAAAGTTTCTGACGCAAATCACGTTCAGAAGATGATTTCCTCCACTATATATTCATACTCTCATCCTACAACAATTCCCTTGCCAAACAAACCCACTTCCCTTCACTCATACAAACTCTAACCCTAACCCTAACTCTGTCCTCTAATCATATTCATCTTTAACTCCCTTCTCTGCCCAACTACACCTGCCCCCCCTTTCATCCACACAGTCCAAGACCTTGCCACCAACTTCACAGATAAGATTGAGTCCATCAGATATGACATCTCTTCATGTTAGGCTCCAAATGCACAAACTAGCTCCCCTTGCATTCCTAAATTCCTCAGCTCATTTTCCCCCTGTGGCTGAGGATAACGTCTCCGTGCTCCTCTCATCATCTCACTCTACAACTTGCTCCTTTGATCCTATTCCCTCACATCTCCTCTGCTCCATCTCTGGCACAACAAGCAAGGGCAGCAGACAGCTTTCTCGGGCCCAGGACTAGAGGGTTTCTACCACATCCCCCGCCACCCATGTTGGTGGCCTTGCAAGACCCCCCTCTTTCTCTTACACCTCTTTCTCACACCCCACCTCGCTCACCCCCTTCTCACACATGACCTCGCTTACACCCTGCTCACACTCCCCCTCTCATCCTCTCCCTCCCCCATGTATTTTTCTCCCCACACTCAATAACCCCCCCTTCCGTCATCACACTCAATAACACCCCCTCTCCTCTTCACACTCACCCCCTCCTCACATTCACTAACTGCCTCCCCTACTCCCACTGCTACCCTCCTCATACTGACTAACCCCTCCCCTCCTCCCATTCACTAGCCCCCTTCTCCTATTAACTCACTAACGCCCTTCCCCTCCTCACACTCAATAACCTTCCCCGTCCCCTCCTCATATTCACTAAACCTCTACACATACAATCACATACAAAAATCCCTCCCCCAATACACACAAACCCCCCACCCTAATACACACACAATAACCTCTCCTCCCCAGTACACACACACACACACACACACACACACACACACACAAACACACACAATAACCACCCTCCCCCAATACACACACACAATAAGCCCCACTCCCCAATACACACACACAGGCAATAATTCCCCTCCCCTAATACACACACACACACACAATACACCCCCTCCCCAATACACACACAAACACAATAACCCCCACCCCCAATACACACACACACAATAACCTCCCCTTCCCCAACCCAGATACACTATAACTACCCCCCTCCTTTCCCAAAACACACACAACCCCTTCCCCAATATACACACACAGACACAATAATCGCCCTACCACAATACAGACACACATACTGTAATAACCTCCCCTCCCACAATACACACCCACAATAAGCCCCCCAAACTGATATCTCTAGGTATGCAGAGAAGGAGAAAAATGAATCCTAAGACTTGTCAGTTAACATTATTTTGCACACAGACATTCTAGCTAAGTATTATTAGCACACACAAGTTCTATTTAGGAAAAAAAACCTCTAGTTAACCAAATTACTCCATCGTTGATGTATTTAATGGGAGTTATTTCTGCATGCAATAAGCTTAGTGAATCTGGTGGTAATCCATTCCTCTTAGTTACCAGTGTTATGTTAACTGATTTTATGTGGCTTTGTGAATCTGGGTCTAAGTCATTTGTTTGGTTTTATAATCCCATTCTGAAAGTAATGCACACACTTCAATGTAGTTACTGTATGCTGGGGAAAAAAAGTTAGAAGCAAGTGTCTCCAATATCCTACTTACCCGTTATACTGCATAGTAATCGTAAGGTGGGGGTGTCACCACCATATCCATTCAGCATTGCCTCACTGGAGGCTTTAGGTACAGGAATAGTCATAGTTATTGGCTTGTGGAATTTCCTTCTTCTAGGTTCTAAAGTCACAATAGGACTAAAGGTGGCTTTGTTGCCTAATATCTTCTTTACAAGTTCACTGTGCATTGGCTGTGCCTTAATTCATGAAACCAGAAAAGAAAGCTGATTAGATTGGAATTTCCTTGCACACGGTAAGTCCCTTTTCTTGTTCTGTAGCTTCTATGCTGATGCAGGTCCCCACTCCTACTCCAGTCTCTTACACAAACAAACTTGGTTGAGGTAGTACAGAGTCAAATAACCATTCAAAAAATGGTTAATGGTAAAAACCCTTATGAAGTGCCCCAAAGAAAAAGAAAAATCACTTGTTCTAGCAAGTCCTCTTAAAATGTGATTTTCTAAAAAAAGGGAAAAAAACGGCTTTATACCTCAGCCCTGAGTGATTGCCACAGATGCTAAACTGCTGCTGTATTCTATCCTCAGTTACGGCTGTATTCTATCCTCAGTTACTGCTGTCTTCTATCCTCAGTTACTGCTTTATTGTATCCCCAGTTACTGCTGTATTCTATCCTCAGTTACTGCTGTCTTCTCCTCAGTTACTACTGTCTTCTATCCTCAGTTACTGCTGTATTCTATCCTCAGTTACTGCTGTCTTCTATCCTCTGTTACTGCTTTATTCTATCCCCAGTTACTGCGGTCTGCTATCCTCAGTTACTGCTGTCTTCTATCCTCAGTTACTGCTTTATTCTATCCCCAGTTACTGCTGTATTCTATCCTCAGTTACTGCTGTATTCTATCCTCAGTTACTGCTTTATTCTATCCTCAGTTACTGCTGTCTTCTCCTCAGTTACTACTGTCTTCTATCCTCAGTTACTGCTGTATTCTATCCTCAGTTACTGCTGTCTTCTATCCTCAGTTACTGCTGTCTTCTATCCTCAGTTACTGCTGTCTTCTATCAACAGTTACTGCTGTCTTCTATCCTCAGTTACTGCTGTATTCTATCCTCAGTTACTGCTGTCTTCTCCTCAGTTACTACTGTCTTCTATCCTCAGTTACTGCTGTATTCTATCCTCAGTTACTGCTGTCTTCTATCCTCTGTTACTGCTTTATTCTATCCCCAGTTACTGCTGTCTTCGATCCTCAGTTACTGCTGTCTTCTATCCTCAGTTACTGCTTTATTCTATCCCCAGTTACTGCTGTATTCTATCCTCAGTTACTGCTGTATTCTATCCTCAGTTACTGCTTTATTCTATCCTCAGTTACTGCTGTCTTCTCCTCAGTTACTACTGTCTTCTATCCTCAGTTACTGCTGTCTTCTATCCTCAGTTACTGCTGTCTTCTATCCTCAGTTACTGCTGTCTTCTATCCTCAGTTACTGCTGTCTTCTATCAACAGTTACTGCTGTCTTCTATCCTCAGTTACTGCTGTCTTCTATCCTCAGTTACTACTGTCTTCTATCAACAGTTACTGCTGTCTTCTATCCTCAGTTACTGCTGTCTTCTATCCTCAGTAACTGCTGTCTTCTATCCTCAGTTACTGCTGTCTTCTATCCCCAGTTACTGCTGTCTTCTATCCCCAGTTACAGCTGTCTTCTATCCTCAGTTACTGCTGTCTTCTATCCTCAGTTATTGCTGTCTTCTATCCTCAGTTACTGCTTTATTCTATCCTCAGTTACTGCTTTATTCTATCCTCAGTTACTGCTGTCTTCTATCCTCAGTTACCGCTGTCTTCTATCCCCAGTTACCGCTGTCTTCTATCCTCAGTTACTGCTGTCTTCTATCCTCAGTTACTGCTGTCTTCTATCCTCAGTTACTGCTGTCTTCTATCCCCAGTTACTGCTGTCTTCTATCCCCAGTTACTGCTGTCTTCTATCCTCAGTTACTGCTGTCTTCTATCCTCAGTTTCTGCTGTCTTCTATCCTCAGTTACTGCTTTATTCTATCCTCAGTTACTGCTTTATTCTATCCTCAGTTACTGCTGTCTTCTATCCTCAGTTACCGCTGTCTTCTATCCCCAGTTATCGCTGTCTTCTATCCTCAGTTACCGCTGTCTTCTATCCTCAGTTACTGCTGTCTTCTATCCTCAGTTAATGCTGTCTTCTATCCCCAGTTACTGCTGTCTTCTATCCCCATTACTGCTGTCTTCTATCCTCAGTAACTGCTGTCTTCGATCCTCAGTTACTGCTGTCTTCTATCCTCGGTTACTGCTGTCTTCTATCCTCGGTTACTGCTGTCTTCTATCCTCAGTTACTGCTGTCTTCTATCCCCAGTTACTGCTGTCTTCTATCCCCAGTTACCGCTGTCTTCTATCCTCAGTTACCGCTGTCTTCTATCCTCAGTTACTGCTGTCTTCTATCCCCAGTTACAGCTGTCTTCTATCCTCAGTTACTGCTGTCTTCTATCCTCAGTTATTGCTGTCTTCTATCCTCAGTTACTGCTTTATTCTATCCTCAGTTACTGCTTTATTCTATCCTCAGTTACTGCTGTCTTCTATCCTCAGTTACCGCTGTCTTCTATCCCCAGTTACCGCTGTCTTCTATCCTCAGTTACTGCTGTCTTCTATCCTCAGTTACTGCTGTCTTCTATCCTCAGTTACTGCTGTCTTCTATCCCCAGTTACTGCTGTCTTCTATCCCCAGTTACTGCTGTCTTCTATCCTCAGTTACTGCTGTCTTCTATCCTCAGTTTCTGCTGTCTTCTATCCTCAGTTACTGCTTTATTCTATCCTCAGTTACTGCTTTATTCTATCCTCAGTTACTGCTGTCTTCTATCCTCAGTTACCGCTGTCTTCTATCCCCAGTTATCGCTGTCTTCTATCCTCAGTTACCGCTGTCTTCTATCCTCAGTTACTGCTGTCTTCTATCCTCAGTTAATGCTGTCTTCTATCCCCAGTTACTGCTGTCTTCTATCCCCATTACTGCTGTCTTCTATCCTCAGTAACTGCTGTCTTCGATCCTCAGTTACTGCTGTCTTCTATCCTCGGTTACTGCTGTCTTCTATCCTCGGTTACTGCTGTCTTCTATCCTCAGTTACTGCTGTCTTCTATCCCCAGTTACTGCTGTCTTCTATCCCCAGTTACCGCTGTCTTCTATCCTCAGTTACCGCTGTCTTCTATCCTCAGTTACTGCTGTCTTCTATCCTCAGTTAATGCTGTCTTCTATCCCCAGTTACTGCTGTCTTCTATCCCCATTACTGCTGTCTTCTATCCTCAGTAACTGCTGTCTTCGATCCTCAGTTACTGCTGTCTTCTATCCTCGGTTACTGCTGTCTTCTATCCTCGGTTACTGCTGTCTTCTATCCTCAGTTACTGCTGTCTTCTATCCTCTGTTACTGCTGTCTTCTATCCTCAGTTACTGCTGTCTTCTATCCCCAGTTACTGCTGTCTTCTATCCTCAGTAACTGCTGTCTTCTATCCTCAGTTACTGCTGTCTTCTATCCTCAGTTACTGCTGTCTTCTATCCTCAGTTACTGCTGTAGTCTATCCTCTGTTACTGCTGTATTCTATCCTCAGTTACTGCTGTCGTCTATCCCCAGTTACTGCTGTCTTCTATCCTCAGTTACTGCTGTCTTCTATCCTCAGTTACTGCTGTCTTCTATCCTCAGTTACTGCTGTCTTCTATCCTCAGTTACTGCTGTCTTCTATCCTCAGTTATTGCTGTCTTCTATCCCCAGTTACTGCTGTCTTCTATCCTCAGTTACTGCTGTCTTCTATCCTCAGTTAATGCTGTATTCTATCCTCAGTTACTGCTGTCTTCTATCCTCAGTCCATAACTAGCCTCCAATGAAAGAAGTGGATATTAGAATTAAGAAACAACTAATACAAATAGTAACATTACATAGTGAATAGTTTTGTGCCAATTTCATATTTGCAGCTACTGTAAGCAGAATGTGTGTAATGTATTATTTATATTATTATTATTAATATTGATTCATCATAAAAGTACTTATTAAAGTAGAAGGTACATTACTTTTTCAGTAAACCGAGTCTCTTTTTAATATTAGTGGGTTAAAACGTATCAATATACGTATCAATATATGTAAAAGTATCAGTTACTGCTGTCTTCTATCCTCAGTTACTGCTGTCTTCTATCCTCAGCTACTGCTGTAGTCTATCCTCAGCTACTGCTGTAGTCTATCCTCTGTTACTGCTGTCTTCTATCCTCAGTTACTGCTGTCTTCTATCCTCAGTTACTGCTGTCTTCTATCCTCAGTTACTGCTGTCTTCTATCCTCAGTTACTGCTGTCTACGATCCTCAGTTACTGCTGTCTTCTATCCTCAGTTACTGCTGTCTTCGATCCTCAGTTACTGCTGTATTCTATCCTCAGTTACTGCTGTCGTCTATCCCCAGTTACTGCTGTCTTCTATCCTCAGTTACTGCAGTCGTCTATCCTCAGTTACTGCTGTCTTCTATCCTCAGTTACTGCTGTCTTCTATCCTCAGTTACTGCTGTCTTCTATCCTCAGTTATTGCTGTCTTCTATCCCCAGTTACTGCTGACTTCTATCCTCAGTTACTGCTGTCTTCTATCCTCAGTTAATGCTGTATTCTATCCTCAGTTACTGCTGTCTTCTATCCTCAGTCCATAACTAGCCTCCAATGAAAGAAGTGGATATTAGAATTAAGAAACAACTAATACAAATAGTAACATTACATAGTGAATAGTTTTGTGCCAATTTCATATTTGCAGCTACTGTAAGCAGAATTTGTGTAATGTATTATTTATATTATTATTATTAATATTGATTCATCATAAAAGTACTTATTAAAGTAGAAGGTACATTACTTTTTCAGTAAACCGAGTCTCTTTTTAATATTAGTGGGTTAAAACGTATCAATATATGTAAAAGTATTAGGTGCTGATTCATCAAGTGCTGCTGTGGGTTAGTGCAGGGGTGTGTAAACTGGGGGGGGGGAGGTGCGCAAAATTTTCCAGGGGGCGGCGGTTGCTGAGGCTCTGCGTTCTTCTCCAAGGCATTTAAATGAAATGTTGAGGGATCTCGGGAGGCCTCTGCAACTTCCCTTACCTTGTCTTCAGCAACGTGTTGCCATGGCAACACGGCGTCAAATGATGCTGTGGGATCACGTGACGCTGACGACAAGGTATGGAGGGGGGCGCGAGCGGGGGGGAGAGCAGACAGAAAGGTTTGCGCACCCCTGGGTTAGTGAACCCAATCTAGTGTTAGCTCCCATTGACTTGATTAGAGTTAATGCAGGACCGTTGCTTGATGAATGTTGCCCATAGTGAAGTGCATGTACTGAACAGCATTAAGGCAATCATTGTGTTAAATTGACGCCAAGAGAGGCTTTCTCATTGCTATCCTCTAAGTCAATGGGGTCTATTTATTAAACTCCGATAATGATTTGATGTATTCGCCATTCATTAAGAATGAAGGAGTCGTGGAAATTGTACGGTTTGCATATCACACCAAATGGAGCAGCTGAAACCTAACACATCACGGCAGTTATCAGAGTTTAATTAATAAGCCCCAAAATATCAAGGTACACTGCACCTATTGTGCTTGCAATGTATAATGTGTGAATAGTGGGGGTTAGGCAGGAGTTAAATGGTGCAAATATTCTAATGACATTTATCACACTGTTATCTCTATGCATAATATTTTTCCCTTTTCTTAACATCAACATTTCGCCTGGTTTAAGGTGTTGTAAACCTTCCTGGCTAGTCCTCTACAATCATTAATGTAAGAAAGCGCCAACTTACAACTTCCCACATTAACAAACTTACTAGTGTATTTTTGTTTTATTCGCATTAGTGACACATGTACAATAAGGCTTGTAAGGCCTGTTTCCTACATCTGAAGCAGACTGCTTAGACGGAGCAGAGGTTAGGGCCAAATCTGGTGAATTTGTTTGACACAAAGAAAAACTGCACCAGTTATTATTGATGCAAATAGTGACAGATCTCAGTTTAAGAGAAATGGTGGAAAGATACCGCTCAAACCTAAATATCAAAGTATACTGTATATAAATATGGACCTGGTTCATGGGGAAAATATATATTGAGAAACCACAATGAAAGTGACAAAGTCACAGCAGTCCCCTATTCGTTGCACTCAAGGTAATAAACGTAACTATGTACACAAGGATATAATATCCAAAGGAGGAACTAATACGTCCCAATTAAAGTGTAAATAAGTACATAAGGATATAATATCCATGTAACAGGGGATTTGTCCCTGTTCAAAAAGGTGCCTCTAATCCAGCAGTGTGGTGGTTAACTGCTGGTAGTCAATTAACCAACACCACCTGGCTGATTAGAGGTTGGTTACAAAAGCCTGCCTTTGAGACAGGAAGGGAGATTCCTTAGTCCACAACTCATCTGACCAAGTAAACAGACAGAGCAGAGGTTCCTGAGTCTCACAGATGAGACTGATAGAGGGATCATAGATGTCTGGAGCTCACAAGAATTCTACACCTGAATGCTGAGATATCCCGAGTAAAAGGCAGCAACCCAGGAAAGAGAGAAGCCTTCCACCTACAACTAAGAGACAGATAAGACTTTTCTTATAAGACTGTTATCTATGTCATATATATATATATATATATATATATATATGAGTGAAAAGATAAAAAAGTAACCCGTATGGGAGCACTCAGGTATGCAGATTAACATATATTATTTTATTTATTTGACACAATGCAAAAAAGGATTAGTAAACAGTACATGATTAAAAACACTTAAAAAAGGCTTGGACCCCTGTCACGGGTACTACCCATAGAAACAAATGGGCAAAACTAGGGAATGGCTCAAATTGTCAACCCTAAACATGAAAAGGATAGTGACTCAAGAAACACTAGGATAGATCAGAATAAATCACAACAGGTTAATGGGTTCACAGGCACCTATACAACGCTAAAGATAATACGTACTACACACCAGTGAAGTGACTAGTCAAAATATAAATGACAATCTTGAACCATCATAAATCTGCTTGAGCATACAATTATGTAACCAATACCAACAGCACAAATTAATCACTTGAAGGAAAAAGGTGGCATGATGGGATGAAGTCACTAGATGTGTAGAGCAGCGGTGCGCAAACTGTGGGGCGCGACCCCCAGGGGGGGCGCGACACTGCCGACGGGGTTTACAGAGGCCCCGTGCGCTTCCCGAAGGCACTTAAATTAAGTGCCGGGGGACCTGCAGGGCCTCTGTAAACCTAACTTACCGTGGCTCCGGCGGCTTCCTCCCTGCGGCGCCATGGCAACGCGGCGTCAAAATGACGCTGCAAGGTCATGTGACGTCATTACGCCGGAGCACGGGTAAGTTGGGGTTGGGGGGGGGGGCGCGGGAGCGAGGGGACAGCCGTCATGGGGGCGCAGGGAAAAAAGTTTGCGCCCCCCTGGTGTACAGCAATGAAGTGTGTGAATAGCATGTATAGAAAATTGCCTGATGAACACCTATTAGATAACCTTGTATGTGTTGTCAGTATCCATAATGAAAAAATAGAGTGTCACAGTCCAGAGATTAGTTGCACCAGTGCTGAGTAGCATAGTTACGTGAACATCTGTCAGGGGTCCTGCCTAGCACCCCCACTCCGACGCGTTTTCGTCCAGAGACTTAGACTTGGAGACTCCAAGTCTAAGTCTCTGGACGAAACGCGTCGGAGTGGGGGTGCTAGGCAGGACCCCTGACAGATGTTCACGTAACTATGCTACCCAGCACTGGTGCAACTAATCTCTGGACTGTGACACTCTATTTTTTCATTATGGATACTGACAACACATACAAGGTTATCTAATAGGTGTTCATCAGGCAATTTTCTATACATGCTATTCACACACTTCATTGCTCTACACATCTAGTGACTTCATCCCATCATGCCACCTTTTTCCTTCAAGTGATTAATTTGTGCTGTTGGTATTGGTTACATAATTGTATGCTCAAGCAGATTTATGATGGTTCAAGATTGTCATTTATATTTTGACTAGTCACTTCACTGGTGTGTAGTACGTATTATCTTTAGCGTTGTATAGGTGCCTGTGAACCCATTAACCTGTTGTGATTTATTCTGATCTATCCTAGTGTTTCTTGAGTCACTATCCTTTTCATGTTTAGGGTTGACAATTTGAGTCATTCCCTAGTTTTGCCCATTTGTGTCTATGGGTAGTACCCGTGACAGGGGTCCAAGCCTTTTTTAAGTGTTTTTAATCATGTACTGTTTACTAATCCTTTTTTGCATTGTGTCAAATAAATAAAATAATATATGTTAATCTGCATACCTGAGTGCTCCCATACGGGTTACTTTTTTCTCTTTTCACTCATACTATTTACAACCCGTGAGCACCGCCAATTCTTACTGATGTAAAGTTATTTATTGGCTTATGGTGGCATTAATATTGCAAAAGTAGATGCGAGGTTTCTTTTCCCCACCTTCCCCCCTTCTTTCCCCCGTTATTTGAACATATATATATATATATATATATATATAAATGTCCCTATGATTTGGGCCAGTGAACCCAGTTAAAGAGAGCTGGACTACAAGTGTACACATTATATACTCCAAAGTGGAGCGGATTTTGTTTGCTGATTTACATATTTGCTGTGTTTAAAGTGACAGGCGCAATAAAGCCTTATTTTAATTTCACCTTAAAACAGTCTCCATTGCGTACCTCTAAATATGTCTCTTACAATCCCAAAAAAATCTAATGTGTCTAGAATAAGGTAAAGTGTTGTCTGAATGAAGGGACTATATACTCCCGCACTTCATGTACATAGTTACGATTATTACAATGAGTGCAACGAATAGGGGACTGCTGTGACTTTGTCACTTTCTTTGTGGTTTCTCAGATCTCAGTTTAATAATAATATATGTACTCTCCTAACTCCCCCAATTACAATTCCAAAAAATGACCATTGAAGGAAGTGGAGCTAAATTGGAGCAAAGCACCTTGATACTGTACATTGATGCAAAGTGATGCAAAGCCAAAATACAGCATTTGCACCTGTTTTTTTTTAACAATTCTGCAGTTTTACAGCACTTATTACATATCCCTTAACATTTTTTTTTAATTGCTGTGTCCAGGCAATTTTTTTGCTTTGTTCATACCCGGATCCCATAGATATTTGCTAGAAAAGCCGACTTCTCTCTGTGTTGATACCTACATTTTATAGGGGTTTTTTTTGCAAGTCCTGCTAAGATAATACAAGTCCTCCAAACTTTCAATGCTACTTTAACCAGCACTATCCACGTTAACAGCTCCATACCTGAAGGCCAACACGGATTCGCTTCGTGAGTGCACCTTCTGGAAAGACTGCTTGGACTTGAGGTACCACAGTGCTGCTCAGAACTCCTCCCTCAGGTCCGATCAGGTTGTTGTCCTGTTTAACACGGGACACCACTGCGAAATACTGTGGGAAGTCTCGGGTGATAATACGGCAGATACGCTTCTTTTCCAGTTCTTCAGGTGGTTCAAGGACTATGGTAAAAAAAACAGAACACACAGCATTGATTTGAAAAAGCTCACAAACGGGATGCAAAAATAACATAAATTGCACAGCAAATTGTGTAGAAACCCCATACGTTTAATTTCAAGTAATACATGAAAATCTTATACTGTACATGTAAAAAAAAAAAAATATCTAGACTGTAAATATGGTGAAAGCTAGAAAAACTGAGCCATGACATTCAAACCACATAGGGAAAAATAAAAACATATATCCATTGTACGAGGATAAATAAAACAAGACTAGAGAGAAGTTTATCTGAAAAGAGACGAATATACAATGCTATACCTTCATCCATTCCATTGAGTATCTCATTGAGTTCATCCTCAGTAAATTCACAAAAGTGCTCTTTCCAACTGTCCCCAGTCTCACTGCGCAGTATCACAAGCTCCCGCTCTTTTCCTCGCAGAGCCGCAAAATGGGGGATTTCCACAATCACGGGCCTAAAGCAGCAACGTGTCACATTAAGGGATTAGGAAAACAATGCAATGCAGCTCTGGGGCAAAGTAACCTGGAGTCTCTCTACTAATTGCCAAGGAGACACAAGAAGATGATCAAGTCAACAGATTGTGTATGAAATCTGAAATGGAAACGTGACATTTGAGGGAAAGTTATGTAATAAGTTAGGATTGTCCATAGAGTTCAAATTTTCCACCTATAAGGAAAAAATACATTAGAAGGCTGGGAGTACCAATCTGCAATTTCTTAACTAATAGCACTCCATGTACTGTACAGTACTATGTTTTTACAGTGCACTTTAGGCTCCATAATGTTCAATCTTAAGATCCAGGTTGCTCTGTCACAGACTGGTACAGATACAATCACATGCTAAAACAAAAATGAACACCACTGAATAGTACACAACGGCATAAAAACAGACACTGTACTACTAAAACAAAAACAGCAAATCACAAGAATTAAAATGTTTTATCAAGGATACATCTTCTATAAAAAAAACAAAAAAAACAAACACCACATGGACAAGATCATGGGAAAAATCACTGACGGAAAAGGAAATAATAGTGAAGAACAAAGAGGAATGGGGAGGCCGGCATCCATCAACTTGATCTTAAGTCTCTCCTACCCAAGGAATTTGGTCCCAGGAGGTCCCAGTTGAAGGATTCGGCTGACCAAGCTTTCTCCCTCATTAAGAGGGGGAGGAGCCGTAGGAAGGTGAAGTTTACTGAGGGAATCCAAAGCAGCAGTGAAAGAAAGAACATAGGTAAGAGTAATTTCAGCTTGTTTTAGAGGTGATGAACCAGAACTTGGAGTCAGTTTTATAAAAGTTCTGTACAAAAGTCTAGAAAACGTAAGTAACAAACACAAAGCAAAAGGTATGGAATTTATAGATTCTTTCCTACCAAGGAATTCAGTGGGAATATGGGTAATTGATCCCCATACTGTGTCAAAGAGTTTTACTAAAACTATTCATGGGATCTAAAGTCAATCTATCAAATATGTTTTTTAACTAGGGATTGCACAAAACAAAAGTCTTTATATGTGAAGAAAAATAGAGGGGATTCAGCAGTAAGAAACAACTACTTAAGAAACGTATCATTTCTAAGCCTCCAAATATTACTCCAGATGAGAGGAAAACATGTAGAAAGAAGTAGAAGTTACAGCATATTCCAGAAATTCATACAGATATGGAGTTGACAGCTTTTGTGATGCCATCAGTAAGGCGCCTTATTCTGTAAGGTGTGATAAGCACAGATGACATGCTATCGCATGAAAAGCCCCATTGCCTTTAATGTGGCTTTTCATTCAGAAGCACGTCATATACTCTTATCACATCTTACAGTACCAGGGCCTTAGTCTGCAAAATTAGGAAGTATGTGCATTTAAACATGAGCTCTTCTCCATTGTACGATTCATAAATCAATGCACTGGGATAGATTAGACCTTAATAGTAAACCGATTGGGGATGTCATTGGTAGTTCCCTTTCACCTTTAAGGAAATTAAAATATACAACCTAATATATACACCTACTGTAAGTGTATCCTCTGAAATGTGCCAATAAAGGCAATATGTCAGACAAAATACATTTTGACTTTTATATTTGCTATTCTAAATAATAATTATATTGTTACATTATTTTGTTTACAATGGTTACAAAGCTGATTTGAGATTGACTCAGTTTTAAAAGAAAACCATGAATTACTATATTTATTTTTTTAGATTTAATGAATTTAGCTAATCAGCAAAAATACAGTGATAATCTAAACAGAGTCCAGGCATTGCACAAAAATAAAATGAGCATATAAGACAATGTTTTGAATTACGTGGGTTTTAAAAAGTTGCCAGTCTACACGTAGCTTTGTTGAAGCCTTGCTTACATCCTTTAGTGGAAGAGTGGACATATGTCATTATATAATAACTGTATATAAGAGTCATTACACACTCCACAGCATACAATGTTGTGCTATGTATGCTACAAAGAGGTCAACAGAGTAGTAAGTAGGTCAGCAGAGAGTATATTTTGCAGCCTGTTGTGTGTTCTTGTGTTTTGTTAATCAAAACAATGTGAATTGATTATTTATGTACAACCATGATATTTAGGCTACAGAGAATCACTTACCCAAGAAACTGAGCTCCGGAAGGGCCAACTTCAATTAGACGACTCGTCAGACCTTCTCCTTCCACCATTGGTGGCATGGTCGCCAATCTATGGCGCTTGACCAAACGACAGGTCACTCGAGTAGGGGCAGTGCATTTCCTTGGTGGAATTATTATTCTCAGTCCATTGTGCCGGCAGCCTCTCATGGCACCACCACGAGCATCCACCATGAAACTGACCAGGAAACTGGAGGGAGAAACACAATATACAACATACATCTTGATACAATGCAATAAAAATGCACAGGCAAACATACATTTATACAATGGATAACAGCAGTATTCCTATTCCATGTTACAACAAATACTCTAGACTGGTCCATGTGCTGTCCATTAATTTACCTATGCTATCATACTGTATATTACTACATAACAGACCTATGCAATAAGCAACAGTTCTTGTTAAAGCATCTGTCCTGTGACTAAGTTTTTCAAGATTAGAGTCTAGATTTGCATTGTAACTATAATCAGCTTTGTTTTCATACATTAATCTTCAAAACAATTGAAATGTAAGTGGTTTATTTTATCCATGCATCTCCCACTGCAGGGCCTACAATAGTCTATACAATATGGCTGCACAATTACAGATTGAAGAACCAGAAAAAATGTTCCTTTTTTTGTGCAAACATGTTTGCATAAATCAACAATGTTCACCTAAAAAAAATGGGCAAGCATTAGAAGTGAATGTGCATGGTCACTTGTCCCTTTAGTTACTGCCATTTTTTTAGCGATATTTTGCTCAATTCTGGAGAAAATTTGGTGACATTGAACTTACAAAATGTTAATAATTTTCAAGCAATGTGCACTTTTGCAAAAATTGCGTAAAAACCACAAAACATATAGAAAATGTGCGGAAATGTTTGCATACCACTTGTGCAAGCCTTTGTATATATCTACTAATGACATTGTGAGAGGAAGTGCTCTTTGTATTTGATATATTTCCTTTTTTTATTTTGCAGGATGTGTTTAACCTCACTGTTGACAGAAGGGCAGCGCTTCAGAAATGAAGGGGTCAAATAAAAAGTAACAAGTATTATCAGGAGTATCAAACCTAATAGCATATCGGATACGACTGCTTTAATATCATTTTGGTGTAAATGAATACAGAAAAAAAACATACATTTGCAAACATTATTCAATCTGGAATTCATTCCACGTGCAGATGAAAAGTACAAATGCATCCAATAAGAAGACATGGCATGCATCAAAAGTACATACTGAAGGTGCAAGTTTTTTTAACATGCAAAATGCAATCAGACTTCTCTGTAGATTGTGAGTTTTTATGAAATAACATGAATATGACATATTTGTTAACTTTATCCCTGCTGATTTAAAGTGGCAAATCCAAACCGTTTTTTTTCTCTCTAGGATTGAAATTGGGGGTCTCCAGAGCTGAACCCTATTCATTTCAGCTCCCAGGGACCCCCTGCTTTCGGAGATACTCACCTCCGTAGGGGGTGACGGTAGCCGCTCCTCTAGTATGGTTCACGCTACAGCAGATTTAGAAAATGTAAAACGGCATGAATTGCTCCTTTAAAACTGGCAGACATGTTAATGGGGATCTGAGTATTTCAATATTACAGAAGAATTGCCACCGAGAGTCACTTTGGGAGAAATGGCACAGCGAAACATGTCAGTGTGGTACTGTGAGTCAACAATGTCAGGCTAGTCCTGAAATATAACATGGAAGAAATATATCTGAACGATATCACATAGCAGTACATCATACCATGTGGCCCTGCCGTTTTGCTCCTATTGTACTGTAAGTTCAGGGAGTTGGAGATAAATGTGTGCCCTACAAAATGACGTTTTATAAATCTTTAACTCCTCTCAAATGCCGGACTCTGCCAGTTATGGTTAGGGTAAGTTGTGTCAGTGATAGAGTCTACCATGTGCAATTTAGTGAGAAGTTGGCCACTGGTGATTTTAACCATTATAATAGAATAATGTATGTTCAAATAAACTCCTGACGGTTATTGCAAAACAGTCTTTTGTGCAAAGTTTATATTGCAATCTACATCATTATTTTCCAAAAATATATTTCTCAATAAGAATAACTAAGAAGTCACCCTTCCAGTAACCTATCGGAAAACAAAAAATTAAATAACAGCATTGGATAAAGATTCTTGTCTGTGGATTGGCAAAAAAAATTGTATTGCAGCACTACACCTTACTTTTAATATGAATGCATTAGAGACACAGGCATACATTGAAAGGGGAGCGCTGAAGATCCTCGTTATTATGTGTGAAAAGAGGAATAACAAAAATATTGTGTAGCCAATAAATAATTGACCCTGTCTAGTAAATCAATATGTCTCACTCACAAATGTAAGGAAAATACATTTTTAGGGAAGTATGAGATGATAACATGATACCCACTGAAAATTCCCAGCCAAAATGAACACAATTATTAATGAGAGTTTTTGCAATAACATACCAATGAACACATGCTTCATAAAACAAATGGATGTGAGCATTCCTCAATACTGTAGATACATATTTGGACATCAAAACTGTAATCAGGGTGCTTGAGTACTTAATATGTGGACCACTGCAAATTGCCATTTCAAATTTCATGCAAGATTTTGTTGGAAAACAATAAACAAAGCTTTAAGAAATCAAGTGGATCCCCTCTTTCTCCAAAGATGTGTGTGTGTGTGTGTGTGTGTGTGTGTGTGTGTGTGTGTGTGTGTGTGTGTGTGTGTGTGTGTGTGTGTGTGTGTGTGTGTGTGTGTGTGTGTGTGTGTGCGTGTGTATACAGTATGTCTTAAATAGCATAATATACTGTATATAGAATCAGATATGTAGAGTCAGATTTTGGTGGATTGTTTTACTGAAATACAGTGATACAGTGTTTGGGCCAAAAAAGTACATAATATAAAAAAAAAATATCAAATATCAGAGTTTTAGGATGAGTTTATGGTTACTTCTTATGATAAAATATTATTTGTGCCATGATGTGTCATTAGCTTCTTGGAGATAAATGTGTGAAGAGAGCTCATTTAAAGATATATTTCCATATTTGTAATTTACCACAGAAGTTTGTAATTGCTTTTTTAGCTCATCACTATCTTATTACACCCCCCCAATGCCACATTAGTGCTGAAATAGGTTTGAAGTGCCAATTAAGTATGCTGTAACTCAGTCCACTTTGTTTAAAAGTAGGTTGATTCTTAAAGAAATTATAATTTGTTATAGTTTATCCTGAGAACATTGCACCCTGGCCTTCAGGGTGGGTGCTACTATCATTAGCTCTTACTACTCCTGTCCCCTTCTTTAAATGGACATGCAGTGGTTATCCATAAATCAGATTATTTTACAATTGGTGTGGAACGAACGAGACAGACACTCAGCCCGTGTTCAGAGGCTTGGTTTTATCTTAAGACTATGGCATTTCAGAAATGTTAAAATATATATTTGAAGTAAATTGTGAATATATGCTTTTAAGGTGTCAATCGCCTAATTCTAACCTGTCTAACCCAAGGCCGCGCCTATAGTTCCGGCAACGGCGAAGCGACCGATGACGTCGCTTGTCGCCACGAGCGAACGTTGTAATTCAATTTGCAGCGACTTACTATAAGCGCTGGTGACTGAGTCAATTGTTTTGTTTTGGAGCGACGTCGCATCGCCGTCACCGTCGCAGGCACTATAAGCGCAGCCTAACACTGCAATTACAATTGAAATACATCAAACAGTACTACCGGTTAATATTTAGGTAAAGAATTCCTAGAGGTGCAAGGGGAACAGAAGGACCCCTGAATTCTTCTAAAATGTAAAACAATAACATGTCTATGGTCTCTCTCTGAAGCAATGAATGCTGAGGATCACAGACAATGTATTGTTATCCCTGCAATTAGTTCACTCAGAATCTAAGTGGAACTGAACAGACGGAACAAACACCCGACCATCGCTCTATCGTGATATAGTGACTGGTAAATCTGATCTGGAATCTTTTACCTTGGTGATAAAACGCAATATTTATACCTTTATTTCAAGCAGTTCTCTTACCTATTCTTTGTTGAATAAGCCAAAAACACCCCGGGGCCTATGTACTATCAAACTGCTTCTTTGGTGCCAAATTGGCACATGGAAATCTCATTTTAAATTGCACTTTTTGTGGGGGGGAAGGGAGGCCGTAGAAACGGACTATGCTTGACATACAGGTTTAATGATATGTAGTAAAGGAATAATGTTTCTGTGCATCAAAACAAGTAGAATGTGCTTATAAATCGTACCAAATCAACCTGCCGTAAACCTGCAAAAGCCTGTTAATTAGTGCTAGGGCAGAATTGAGTTGCTATGTGTCAACCAAAAATGTATGTGACACAGCATGGGGGTTTGATTACACTAGTAATTGACATTTAATAACACTGGTTATAAATACAAAAACATAGTTATGTTTTAATTTAAATTGTACAGTATCAGTCAGGTATTCAATATGAGGCAATGCATCAAAATTCATTTGAAATAATGAATTATGCATCGTACACTGGCGACACACTTTATTCGAGCTCGGCTAGTCCCACGAATTCGGGTATACCCGGGTGTATTGAGGTTTGTGACTGTTTTCTGCCCGAGTGCATTGAGGTATTTTCCAGGCAGGGATTGAAGCATTTTATTCCCGCTGGCTGCAATACTGCACAGTATATATATATACTGCATTACAATTCATGAATTTATGCCATCTGGTAGACACGCGAAGCATTGCAGCCTATTAAATCCTAATCATTATCATTTAACAGATCAGCCGCCCGTCAGCCAGGCATGAACCCAGGCTGGGAAGGCAAACGCAACGGGGCTTGTCAGAGGTGAGGAGCGGCGCATTCCAGGTATCTGCCAGGTACATACTGGGTATTTGCTCGAATAAAATGTGTCGGTGCAGTATGTATGAAGCCCTCATTCATACATTGCACATACTGTACAGCATAAAGAAAATTTGACACAATTTTTTTTAAAATATGCTCCACAGGGATTTTGTCCAATTTTACTTCACAATTGCTCTAACTTGATAGTGAAACCATATCCCACTCTAAGCTCATACATCTATATACTAATGGTTATTAGGTGAATATAACCCCCCAAAAAACATTAATGTAGTGTGTGTGTGTGTGTGTGTGTGTGTGTGTGTGTGGTGTGTGGTGTGTGTGTGTGTGTGTGTGTGTGTGTGTGTGTGTGTGTGTGTGTGTGTGTGTGTGTGTGTGTGTGTGTGTGTGTGTGTGTGTGTGTGTGTGTGTGGTATTTACAGACTCAGCAGGAAGCGAATCTAGCGATTTTAGAGAATGTCTCAGGTGACCATATTAAATGAAATTGCAGTGCACAAGGAGTTAATGCTTGGCGAATCACAGCATTGTTTGCGATTACAGAAGGGCACATGTCACGCGGTTTGCGACCTCATGCGAAAGTGTTGCACATGTCAAGAGAGGATGAAAGGTTTCATAGTTACATTCTTTTGGCCATAGTTAGCACTGTGCAAAATGTGAACACACTAAAGCAGCCTGATGTGAGTTATTTGTATAATAAAAAAGTGGAAACAAGTCAATCATATATTGAATCCAAAATTAAGTTCACCTGCTGTTGTCACGGTCAAGACAGGGAGATATGCGGCTGCAACAGAACAGATTATTTAGCAGTGAGAGAGCAAGAGAAAAGTAACACGTAAAGGAAGTATAGGACAGGAAACGGTAAAGACGTATAACACGTATCAATTTAGATATTAAGTTAAAAAAAAAAGCCTGAATAAATGGAATTACACTGAAAATACGACTGTCGTGATCAGGTATGTTTATGCATGTTACAAGAATAGATTTCTAAGCAATAGGAACAGAACAGGAATCAAAACATGTCCCCTTTTATTCACAAAAGAAGTGAGATTGCAAAAGCACAAACAGAAAAGTAGTTGTACTATTTACCAGAGCACCATCACATACAACCACCACTTTCATTAGAAACAGCTACCACATACAGTACTGTACCGATTTAGGAGCCTGCTTGATATCTAGTTGGATACTCAAGTTATACTGTACATAATTGAACAGAAAATAGTATCTCACACCTTGTAAACAGTTCCAGTACATAAAATACGGTTTCTATCTTTGCTGTTTTTTTAATTTATTTCTGTCAAATACATTTGAAGGTGCATGGATTCCTTCCCCAACTACTTGTATGGTTGGAATGTTCTTAAAGCCGAATTCATCTTCTTACCATTATCTTCTCACATTTAATATGTTGTTTGCTATTACACTATTTTGCAAATAATAGTATTTCCCTATTGGTGTGTTACTCTCATATTATAAGGATTTAAATACTGAACTTATACATTTCTGAGTACATATTTTTTAAATCACCCAATGTTCACAGCATACTTGCTACCATACGACTATGGCTAGTAACAACTAACACATACTAACAATTTATTTCGTTTTTTTTCTATTGAATCCAATGTTTTTTCCAATGTTCATTCTGTATGTGAAGCAGATTAATTTTATTGTTTGGGTCTGAAAACAGAATAAATCAGGTCATTTTGAATGTTTCTTCATATGTTATGTAGTTCAAATGAAAACGATCCATAAAACAATGGTACTGTATTTTTATGTATGCGTCTTAGCTATGCACATTGTGTATCACATACTAAGCAATGCAGGTCAATTATTCAGATTGACATATTGTACCATCTGTAAAAGGAAGTAGATTCTATTATGCAAAATAAAAATGTATATGGTTAAATATTTGGGAATGCAATGAAGTGACTTTATTCCTTAATTCCTTCCAATATTCTCTGAGGATCGCTGGGACGAACCTTCTCGGGTAGAGCTGCATATTCCTCGACGGGCCAGTATTATTTTATTTATTTGTTATATTGTTTTATTGTGTGCCCCATCCTATGTGCCTGTATTATATATCGGACACATCGTAGTATATTTTTGAGTGAGCTTTTAGGAGCGCCCTAGTCCCTTTCCACTTTATTCCTTTAATGCCAGTATGGTCTTTTTTTTTATTCATCACATGCTTTACTTTTCAAACAATGCTTCCAAGCTGTATTTAATAGGTATGAAATTAGCGGAGCTAACCCGCGTTCATTTCAACTCTGGGACCCACCGCTTCCCGAGATACTGACACCCGAAGCTGTGCCATGATTCTTAAATCTCCCACGGAACGCGGGCCAATAAGAAGCCGCAACGGATGGTGGTGTGGCTTCCTATTGGCTCCAGTGTGACGGGAGAAGCAGGGGGTCCCCATAGCTGAAATTCCGTGGTGCAGCTCCAGAGACCCCCCGCTTCATACAGTACCTATTTTCAAAAGAGAAGAAGAAGCTGGGAATACTGGTTTAAAAAGTAAAGCACGTGCCTTCACACTGCTCAAATAGTCATTATTTAGGGCCGTATTTAGTGCTGTTCCATGTTTTAGGGAATAGCGCCACTTAATAAATTTGGGTCTTTATCCCTGAAAACAGGACCACAGAGTGCATGTTTTAACAGCAAATATGTCTACATACTGCATACAGTGCATCCATTTCAGGTTTAATGGAAATAGTTCAGTGTGGCTGTGATTCAATTGACCCAGTGTTTTGTTTTTTTTAGATCTCTTTCAATCACGCTAACTCCTGTTTCTCCGGGGTATCTATGTTTTCAGTCTAACCTCATTTATTGTACATTTTATTTGGCAAAAAATTCCCCTTTCAAATCATTGAAAACATCTGTGACTTTCAATAAAAATGAAACCGATTGTGGCTAAAATAGGTGTACAGTACTGTACATAGAAGAGAGAAGGTATAGTATTAATGATGGTATTATAGGAATGATACGTTTGATGTAGAAATACAGCAAACAAAATGTTTTATAAAATAATTTGTCAGCTCATTAAGTATTATGCACAGTGTATAAAGAATATAGGAAACTTACAAACTGCATATAGTTTTCAGGGCCATATTTACTAAGCAGTGCTATTCCATTTCCATAAGACATCTTCCGGCGCCAGGAGGCAACTTATGGCCCATTCATTTTAAATGGACCACAAGTGAGTTAGTGATTTGCAGAAGTGTCCATAAAAATACAAGAAAGTGGGTTGCCAAATGTTAGAACGTATACCATGATTAAATCATCTAAAAGTCTTCTTTTTCCTCAATATTTCTTCATTATTGATTCGTTTGCTAATCTAAATGACATGCTCAGTATGTAGAGAATACCAAACTGAAGATGACCCAATATTGACATGAATTCCATATTACAGGCATCGTTTTGATTTATGCATGGCACACCCAGAAGCTTTCCTTACCCGTGCAACTTCTCATGTCTCACACAAACACTGAACCAAATCAGAGCATATGGCAATTAAAGCGCAACGCACGGCAATAGTCAAAGGCTATTCACCTGAATGGTGGTTTAGTCAATTGATGAATTCATTATACTGTACAGCAGGGGTCTCAAACTCAGTCCTCAAAGCCACCAACAGGCGAGCTTTTATGGATAGGTGACAATCACATGTGCAGAAGCAGGGATATCTATAAAACGTGGCCTGGTGGTGGCCCTTGAGGATTGAGTTTGAGACCCCTGCTATACAGTATGGCAAAAGTTATATCACCAAGACCATTTTGCTTACTGTACATTAA
Organism: Ascaphus truei; assembly: GCF_040206685.1. Taxonomy (NCBI): domain Eukaryota; kingdom Metazoa; phylum Chordata; class Amphibia; order Anura; family Ascaphidae; genus Ascaphus; species Ascaphus truei. The sequence continues at coordinate 451,280,514 of NC_134483.1, forward strand.
AACCACTGAGGTACAGGAAGCAATTCACTTTTGAAAATGAGAGCTGTACATTGCGCCAATTTTTCAATGTAGTGGGTGCTAATGGGAGTAGGAGTTACCCAAAGCATATGCTATTATTATTATTATAAATACTGCATTTTTTTCTGAATAGCTTTTGCATTTACTTTGTGCGCCAAACATCTGCCAAGTTTGAGGAAGCTACCAATATTCACAAGATATAAGAAATGTGTTACGCATTGTGCTTATTTTATTTTTATTTAATACTTGTGCCACATCATTTTTGATTTATAAAAAGGGTTACCTGTAGTTTAAAGAACATGTTATTTTATGCGGCTAAACATGCATTAAACAAAAGCATCGTGCAATTATGAAGACAACATGCCCAAAGTTGACTTTTTAAGACGTACTACCCCATTGGGTATTAAATGGTTTTAACACAATTTCAACGAGCAGAAGCATTCTTTGACAACTGCAGTACTGGCCACATGGCAGCATAGCTTGGATTTCATGCTTATGAGCTTTCTAGGTCACACACAGACCATCTTCAGAAGTTTGGCTATTTATATATATATGTCATCATAACATATTTTAGCAAATAATTACTCAATGTATTAAGTGACATTGTTACTCTTTTTAACATCAAATATAGATATTTCATGGCCTGTCCTGTAAAAACAAGGGTTTACTAATTGAATACCCCATAATATTATCAAATGTTTATTTTAAGAACAACTGCAACATCATAGTGTATGATCACAATTGGTTGCAAGCCAGGAAGGGGTATTTTTGAGTAGTCGGTTACAAATCATGATGCTACTGCAGATTTCAGCAGAGATTGTTTTTGATACAAAATAATTACAAAGTACAAGGAGCACAGGCTTTAGCTAGAGTAGGACCTGCTAGTCCAGTGTCACCAAGCACCTCCATATAAGGCTACGCTTATAGTGCCGGCTTTGCGCCGGTGACGTCAGGCTGCGGTCACTGGAAAAATCAAATTGAGATGACTTCCAGCAATCGCGACCAAGCCATCGCTCCGTCGCGTCACGCTTACTGTAAGCGCACGCGACGGCGGCAATGCATTTGTTGTGATGTCGCTGTCGCCGGTACTATAAGCGCAGCCTAAGTCATGCTGCTGCAACGTGCCCAGGCTCATCAGAGATTGGCAGCTAGAGAAGCTGCGAATCACTGCTAAGTTATTCTGGGGTGCACGGAAAGTTGCGCCCCAGAAACGAAAGTCGCAGCGTGGCTCCCGGCAACTGCTCGCATGATGATCTACTCCTGCGGCTGCTCTCCTCTCACCAAACCTCTGGGCGAGAAAGCGTTAGGAAATCTATTTCTGCCCCCAGGCGGCTGGCTTTGAGAGGAGCAGGGAAAAAGGCATGACAAAGAGCAGAGAGAAGATTAAAAATAAGAGTAAAAATATGGCATGGAAAAAAGAAAAGAGACAAGGAAATAGAAAGGGGAAATTAAAAAAAAAGAGGGGGATCAGGGTAGAAGACATAGAGGTGCAGAGTGGAGAGGAAGAGGACATGAGAATAAACATGCAGTCGGGAAAAGCGCAGGCCCAGCACGGACCATACCTCAAATAAAGGCCATGGTCAAACAGCCAGCAGACACCACTCAACCCCAGGTGTTGCCACCAGACTGGATGGATGCCAGTTTTTTGAGTACGAGGTGGCTTTGTTACTGTCGGGCCTGCCCTGAAGGGGAACCGACAGTTATCAAGGCGTACACTTGCCTAAATCTGAAGGAAGCCGGGCTCCGGGTGCCAGCGATATGACTACGCCTAGTCCGCTGCTGCGGGGAAGGGCAAGTTGCATGTTATGCAGTCAACTTCAGTCAATGCATCCAGGGTATGGGGCCGAGCTAAGCGGCTAGCTGGCTAGGATCTCACCACAGGTGTTTTATGTCAGCTATGTTTTTGTTTTTAAGAGCTGCCGCGCAGGTTGCTCAGTTGTAATAAAGCTGTGACCCAAGATGTACCCACTAATATGACGTTAGGCGCCAGTATTGTATTACAATTCAAGGTAAGCAGGGATCTTTGACCCGAGCCGCTTTATGAGAAGCAACACAAGGCATTAAAGTTATAAATGAAAAGGTGCAAGAGTCAGCAGTACATGAAACACAAGGAGCAAGAGCGACGCGAGACACAAGAACCACGAGACTAACACAACATCATTTTCTTTTTTTGCTACTTTTTTTTAGTAGATACACTTTCTATGACAATATTTATTTTGTCTGTATTATTCTATTAACCCTGAAATTAACTTATTCTGCATTTATTATTTATAATGTAAAATGCACACATTTCATATCTGTATCGCAATCAATAGCAACAAGTAGCATCACTCTCGGTTTTACATTTAAAAAGGGGAATTTCCTCTTGCCCGATTTTTGTTTTAATAAGCCGTTATTAAATAGCAGCAATGCAATTATCTCCGCTCAAAGATCCTGCTGCCCCGGGCTCGCAATATGGCCGCCGATTTCAAAAGAGGAGTGGTGTAGCTTCCTAAATAGTGGCTATAGCAACTCGGAGACGTTTAATACATTAAATATCGTTAAAAAGGTCATAATGAGTGAAAAAGATGCAGTAAGTATGATCTAATACTACAGAAGTGATTTATTTAAAAAAAAAAACATAGGATTTTGAATGAAATGCTGCTTTAAAATATGAAGTAGTAACTGATGCATACACTAACACTTTGTGGATCTTTCTCCACTTTAGATCTAGTATATCTTGTGACTTGAGATATTGTATTGTACTCACCCTGAATGAATTGGACTAGAGGAAAGTACCACGTTGTCCAAATTGTCAGCCCCCCAGCTCAGGCGACAGGCATTCTGCTCCGGCTGCGACGTCAAATATGACACCTAAATAAGTCACCACACGTAATTTGCATTTGGCACAAATGATTTGGACTTAAGCAAAATAATTGTTGTTGGTGGTGATCTGCAAAATGCAGGGGACTCAAAGAAGAACAGTAATTAAAGGATCCAGCAACAGGGGGGGGGGGGGGGGAAAGGTCATTTATGGATTACTGTAAATGTACAATGATTGGCTAAAAAACTGAGACTGACCATAATGCAAGTCTGAAAAAGTTGAAATAGTTTCATCAGGTTTGCAGATGCTTACAATTGTCACGATATTCAGATCTTCCATTTAAAAGTAAGGGACAGACATGCACACCCACAAATTGTTGCTATGAAGGAAGTACGATTGCTGTAGTAGTTTATAGGGCTCTTGTAGAGACACTGGTACATTATGTGAATCAAAGCCACTGCGAAGCGTCATCGGTCGTGTCTGTCCTATTACCTAGTCTTACATTGGAAGGAAGTTACGGAAATAGGCCTGAAATAACTTTTCTGATTAAAAAAAAAAAAAAATGCTATTGAAGAGATAAATGAATTAATTTACCAACACAAAAAGCATCACTTCTAATTCAAATGTTTTGGGAAATGTTTTTTCAACAATTAAAATGTGCACAATTGTTTTCTTGTGAGAAAATCTTATTCAAATGCTAAAACAAATAAAACAAATATTAAAGAAGCAATTCAAGCAGCATGGATTGCATCTTTAAAAATAAAATGTGTTTTAATATATGCAGCCTTTGATCACTTTTATTGAAAACCAATTACAGTACCTAAGCTGTGGTTTTCCCGTGATCAATCAGCAAATTCCTGCTTCCCAGGGTTCACTATATGCCTGCCCTTCAGTTTCAAATCAATCCTTCAGTCAGTGTAACTCAGCAGCAACAATGTTTTCGTATATTACTAAAAGTAACATTATCTAGTGTTACAGGTTGCAGCTCAAACTGCTGGGAACATTGGCAAAAAATTATCACAAACAGTAAAGTGTTACAAATATCTTGCACTGCTGGGGGTCATGCTAAAGCCTGCTATAGAAATCAATGGATGCTCAGTATATTACAAATCATACAAAATGGCATTAAGAGATGAATTTCAAAATAAAGAAAAGGTAGTAAGTATTATGTAACACTACAGAATTAATTTATTTTTAAAATGTAGGATATTGCATAGATTGTTCCTTTAAACGGACAATGCTTTGCAGCTATTTTTCTCATTGCTGTTGAATGCTGTAGAAACCTTTGGCAAAACAGCTCCCAAGGTAAAACACAATAAAAAGATAAGTGAAATACCATTTGTCCTGGATTCAGTTCTCTATTCAAAGCTAATTGAAAGAGTGCAGAAAGGTAACTCGTATTCAATATAACAATATTACTTCATGAATGTCTGGATGTATCCCTTTCAAACAAACCCAAACAGACCCGCTTCCCACCATGGTTAATGGATCATCTTAAACTTTAAGAGTTTTACTCAAAAATGGTGTCAACAATTGGGTTTACCATGTGTGGTATGACTTTTGCCATCGCAATAATGAGGCCATAACAATCATGGTTTGCGTAATCAATACAAGTCATTAGATAGAGTACACACTTACCTGGTCATTGGGGATGATAACTGTGTCGTCTATCATGGCACTGCCTCTAATGTAGGAGGCATGACTCATCGGGTGGGACCTGTCTGAACTGAAGGATCGCAGACTGGTTGGTTGACACATATATACACCAGCAGGTGAAGGTGAGATGGGACGACAAGCCAAAGAATGAAAAAGTGAGCTATTAGCAGGTGTTGCAACTTCCAGGGGAGCATTTCAATAATGAGGGGGGGATACTTATTTGGTCTGCAAGACCACACATCTGGGCAATATTTTTTTTTTGTCAAATGGTCATTTATCATGTAAATAAAATAAAGCTACAATAGCTAAACGCATACAGTCATTAAAAATCTAAAACCCCTTCCAAATGTGAATAGGTTTTCAGAAACTTGGCTTTGCCACTTTGATTTTTGATCTTTTCAGTGCATGAGAGACCTGCGGCACATAGCTTGGTAATGATTTGCACATCTCTCTGGAACTACAGACCCAGGTTTGCAACATCTAGTACAAATAAACAGTTTTAAACAAAACTGTAAAGGTTAGCAATAGGAAGGTTAGCATTTAATCCCTTGGAAGATACAGCGTGCGGTGATCTGTGATCAGTCACATGCTCCCCGAAGCAAGGTCGCTTATATACCTCTGCCACATTGACAAAAGGTTATAAACAAATATGCAGCGTATCATTTTTGTGCAGTGCACCATAAAAACATATACACACAGCAAGGCAGCAAAGTGGTTGCCTTAGCATTCAGAAGCGCATGATTAGAGAGGATTAGATTCAGAGTGTAGGCTGAGGAGAACCAACAACGATGCTATTAAGAGAGCGTTCTGCTATAAACACTACAGTACCTATTTTAAACATTCCCCTCCATTAAAATGCGGATTCTACCATTGTGAGGATTACTTGAAGGGGATGTTCCTTTTTTTTTTTTTAACTTTCATTCCTTTTAACAGCTCTGGGGTATGGAATGGCTAAGATGATAGTTATGGTTAAGGTGATAATTATGTTTTGGGTAATATGATAGTTATGGTTAACTAGTATAAAAGGAAAACCTTCCTATGTGTGCAAGAATACTACAGTACTGTACATAAGAAATGTCACTGATTGCTTTTACCGTATGTCTCTGCCATATTATTAACAATTTGATTGACTGCCTTTCATGGAATAAAATAGTTAAATGAAAACTGATACAGTACTAATGAAATTTGGGGTCATGTGGGAAAACCTTATAAAGACGTGCAGCCACGTTCAAGCAGCTAGCATTTCACGTCCTTTGAAACATACAGACATTTATAATTGTATACAGACAAAAAGTCAGCTCAGTGCATTTTATGTCCTAATATCATAATTCGCTATCAAAGAATGTGTGGTTAGAAATGGCAAAAGTTATTTGATGTTTTGGAGGCTTTTGAAACTTTTACACATACAGTGAGGTAACTTGACATTTCAATGTAAAAAAAAAAAAAACAGGGCAAAATAAATGGATATATTTCCACTCCAAAATATGACTAAATATTCCGAACATGGGGTAGGCATGGTGACCTCAAAATGATCTGAAACGGAGTCCAATTTTAGATGATCTATAGGACAAAGCAGTAGTACTGTATGTAGTGTGTATCTGTTTTTGTAAGCATGCGTGTGATCTGGTTTTCTTTCAGTGCCATCACATGGCAGAGGAGCTGATGAAAGGATACAAATGAGACATTATATTTTCATTCTTTTTTAACACTTCTACTACATATTTACAGTAGTGCTATTCACATTTAAACTAAAATTAATGAAAGCCTTAATATTTGGATATCTGCCTAATGCACTATAGGATGTTTGCAATAGTCAAGGTACATTTTTAAATATCCTCTATCTTTTCTGCACACTTGTCCTCTCAGAAAGTCCTATCCACAGAACAACCGCTTCAAAAACAAAGAGTGAAGAAAAAGCTATCCCCCGTCATGCTATATTTTCTGTAAATAAATATATGAAGAACTTAAATCATGGAAAATGGAAGCCCCAAGCATTCCTTAATAGATGAATATCTAAGCTTGGTGGTTAAGCATGTGCATACAAAGATGCTGATTTCATGCAATGTAATACCTACCTAGGCATAGTGCTATGGAAAGCATCCAAACAAAAGGGAGAAAAAAAACAAAACAAAACTATAAATGATAAATAACTGCTAAGGAATGAAGGACAACTGTTGTATTAGTATGAAAAAGTATAGAGGCCATTAATCTACGTAAAACAAATATGCGGTCATTAGTAATGCACCATTTCAAAGTGGTATGAATATTTTGTTATTATTATTTGCCATATGAAACCTTATTGTCCCGCACATTTCAATATTTCTCCCCTTGAAAAACAAAGATTGTGAATGAATAAGGTCAAACATGTCGTTATCTAGCCACTAAGCATTCTCTAGAGCAGGGGGAGCAACTCCAGTCCTCAAGGGCCACCAACAGATCAGGTTTTTAGGATATCCCTGCTTCAGCACAGGTGAGTCAGTCTTCGACTGAGCCACGGATTGAGCCACCTGTGCTGAAGAAGGGATATCCTAAAAACCTGGCCTGTTGGGAGCTTTTTAAGGGCTGGAGTTGGCCCACACTGCTCTAGAGAGTATGGGTCATATTTACCAAGTGGTTGTTACCCAAGAGAATTGCTTACAGGAATGCTTTTGATGCAGGAATCATAAACTGTCTTTTGAAGTAGATTCTCTAGCTTCACCTGGATAAACATTCCAGGGGAGATATTGACAAACAAAAGCCTTATTTACTCACACCCTGATAATAATTCTTCTCTTGTTGATTATCAGGGACTTCAAAACAAAACGTGTTTTCCTGAATTAACATCTAGACCCCCAGGCAGAAGCAGCTGCTATTTTCCCATTTCAGCATTGTTGACCTGTCAACCAGTTATTCCCATCATATAATAGATACGGTATTCCTTGAAATTCCCATCATCTTCAAAGCAACACACACAATTTAGTTTGAGCATACTTCCTCAACCAATCAAAACCTCCTACATGTTCAGCTATGGTTTTAGAAACACATTTAAACCAGACAGATTGCTAGTTAGTTAGGAGAGAAGGAGAGAATGAGAAAAGAGAGAAGGAGGGGAGCTCAGAGAAAGTAATTATGATCATAATTCTTGTGCACTTGTAAATCTGTATATATATATATATATGTGTGTGTGTTTTATATCAACGTATATTTAGATAGGATGAACTTTATTGTATTATATTTTTTAGGCCTGTAATAAGTACAAACCTTATAAGGAGTATTACCGTGTAAGTGTTATATTTTGTTGCTGTTCTAATAAATAATTTTTTACATAATTGAATTGAATCTCTATCGTGTCATAACTCTCATAAACCAGGGTGTGCATGTGTGAATGTGTTTCCTATTGGAACCCATATCTACACAGTCATCTCCCTAAATAATAGTTTTGATATATAATTATATTAATTCTTATAAGCCAGCAATACTTGTATAGATGAATACACTATAAATCCCTCTATATTTCTATTTCTGGATAAGGCTAAACATTATCGTAACATGGTGTTATTCCTTACAATACCTTCTGGTGCAGAAAGAGTTCTTATGCCGCATTCAAACAAACCGTTTTAATGCACCAGCCCCCTTTGTTTCCTCTCCACCTGAATTAACTTGAATGACACAATGCAATCCCACTTACAGATAAATCCCGATGTATTATGCTTGTGACTGCGGTTTCGACACAGTCCTGATTCCCTGGTACACTCATGTTTATGGGTATTGCAAGCAATGTGACAGCCTTGGGGCGTCTTCCCGAGCCACTGGATATGAATTGTTTTGCAAAGAAAGACAAGTTGCGCTACATCTGTTCTAATAAATATTACATCCAACACAATACCTTTGATGGGATTCCTGAAGCTCCGATAGGAAGTGTTGGAGCTCGATAAGGCGTTAACTGCCATTGACTTAAATGGCGGTCGATGCCATCGAACTATGATAACCTCTTATCGAAGCTTCGTGAATTCCCATCTAGAAAGAAGTGCACACAGGAAATATTTAATATTGTGAAACGGTATTTTTAATATAGAAATAATAAAAAAAATGTTTTGTTGCATTCACAAATACTTTACAGGTATGTGAATAGCATATAGATTGTATCACGCTTGTGTTTAATCAATGAACTGCTTTGGGGTGTCTAATTAATATTATATCCCAAAAAGTCTAGACCAAATAGAAAAATATATTTCTGATTGGTCTAAATTATGGTCATTAATGGCCTAGGAATGGCCTGGGATACCCATAAAACACATTGAAACTCCAATGAAATGTAAATGTATTAGCTAGTTAAGACACATTTACAGTATAATGTTATAAACCTTGAAGAAAAGAGCATTACTTGGCCATTAATGCCCTAGATAGGCTACGGTTAAGCCTAGATACAGTCGTAAACAATTAACCATACTGTAGCTGTGCAAGGGCATAATTAACTCAAGTAATTTCTTAGAGACCAAACCAGTTAAGGTATCCACCTATCCATTACTTCTTTGGTGCTTGGGTAGGGCCTATTGTATTCATTTGTGCCAGCAACCTACTGTACTGATACTTGCTTAGCAGAATGGTTCATGGTATCATAGTAAGCTAAATGCAGAAAGGGGATTTGGCAGGGTACCAAACATAATACTGTTTCAGGCTCACAAAATCTAGCAACACTAAAGCCAATTGTTTATACAAGAAATCTGTAATCTATAAAGTTCATCTCCATTGTAAAGATAAACACTGGTTAGTGATGCATGTGAGTAATTTGATAGTGATTTATGGAGCTTCTAATTGCAGTAAACTGCCAGGATAAAATTACACATGGGAGGTAATAATGATCTCGCCCATATACACATGAACGTGTTACATGTATGCGTGATCTGTCTAGAGATAAGATTAATGCAACAGTACCATTTTGCTACACTGATATCTCCAAATAGGAGCTTTTTATATGCCTACAGTATAGTGTACTGGCAATATTTGTTTAATCTAATAATAGGTATCAGTTCTACTCTTATGAAAGGTAATGCACCATTGGTGTTTTGTATGCCTTTTTTCTTGTCATTCACATGTTTCCAATATTGGATGAGACTGCAACAAGGAACTTTGGGACACTAGCAATTTGGCGGAATTCACCCGGAATCTTCTAAGGGTTTGATTGGCTAATCAAATCTGTATAAGTGTTATTTGGCGCCATATAGGTCATTTGCATATTCATATCTTTTCTGGTTTGGAGAAACCAGGTTGACTGGTTAGGCCGCCATTGTAATTTGAGGACATTGGACTCATTCACAGTTATATTTTGGTATATTGTTTGTTCTATTATACTAGCGCTTGCTCACGAATTTTTCACTATATCACTGATATCTCAATGTTCCACCAAAACGCCCCTGGAGAAAATAAATTTTCCAATGCACGGCTCTGCATAAATTCCATCATAAAAGGAACAAACCCATATACTGTACTGTAGGTGTTTTAGACAATCAGATTCCCTGTTGGCTCATTGAAAACAACCACTTGGTAAATGTCACTGTGGGGTCAAATATAACTACAGTAGATTAGTGAATAAACGTTGTGATAGCCAAATCATGTCATGCCAATAATGTCAAGGCATTTGCTGGGAGATTACATCCGGTGTGTACATACCTGTCTGAGCGTCCGCCCTCCAAGCTGTACCTTAGATAGCTCATTCCATCCAAAAACTGACTGCTTGGTAGGGAATCATCTCCAAGCTCCTTCAGGTCCTCAGGTCGAAGATATTCTCCTCCATCTCCTGTCATTGTATCGTCTCCATGTAAAAATGTTTGAAGAAGCTTTAATAATCTTTAATAGTAATTAGCACTTTTATTCAAGAACTACAATTAACACTTGCTTCGGGATAACTATATATATAAAAAAAAAAAGGATCTAAACAATTGGTTTATTTGTGTATTTATTTTTAGGAGGTGATATTTGGCAGAAGGAGTTAAAATACATATGGATATAAGTTTCCCCTGCTCTCTCTGATTTGGGGGTAAGAGGAGATTGTAGATTACAAAATGTGAATAAATTGAAAACAGACTCAATGGTTTTGCTTTCCTTATCATACTGGCAACCCAATGATAGTGACTCTATTTTACTGAGACATTAATTATTCCTTTTTCAACCAATCTAGTGCTATATTTTAGAAACATATGATAAAAAGCTAAACAATTTGCAATAGGAAATACATTGATTTAATAGTGTGACAAATATGAGTAATTGTGAGCTTATAAAAAATGCATGTCAAAACTGCTGTTTTATAATGAACAGCTAATAGCAGGGGTGTGCAAACCAGGGGGTGTGCAAACCAGGGGGTGTGCAAACCAGGGGGTGTGCAAACCAGGGGGTGTGCAAACCAGGGGGCGTGCAAACCATGGGGTGTGCAAACCAGGGGGCGTGCCCCCCCCCCCCCCGAGATTCTCTGAGAGGGGCGCAGGGTTTACAGAGGCCGCGCGCACTTCCCGAAGGCATTTAAATTAAATGCCGGGGAAGCGGTGAAGGCCTCTGTAACTCTCTCTTACCTTGGTTCAGACGTCTTCTGGTGACGTGTCGCCATGGCAATTTACGCTGTAGGGACATGTGACGTCGCATTGCCATGGCAACGTGACGTCATGACACCAGAACGTCCGAGCCACAGTATGGAGGGGGGGGGGGGGGGGCACAAGGAGAGGGGGGGAAAGCCGGTGCAGGGGGAAAAGATTGCGCTCCCCTGGCTTATAGTATTGTATTATTGGTTAATGGCTTTCACATCCATGCCACATTATCTCAGAACAGCATTGTGTTAGAAAATCAGCATGGCCAGCAAGCAGATCTGCTTCAATTCAACCACACAACAGAGCCACACATGTTTAATTCACTCCAAAGCACCACGTTGAGATACCTTGCCTATAAAGAACTTCCCCATCAGATAAGTGTTCATCATCAAAGATTTTAAAGGCTGCATAAAGCACAGTTTGGGAAAGTAACAAAAAAGATTTAGAGGGCTCATTTAATCTCCTGCAGGAAGGTGAAAGGAGCATTGTACATATTACAGACACACAGTGTGTTCAAGAAGAAGTTTCTAAGCAAATAAGTAAAAGTAATGCAAATGTAACAATGCAAATTGAAAGTGAAAGAGATAATAAATAAATGAATGACTTACAGAAGCCCCAATGAGTAGTTAATAACTAACCACAAGATTCAACTTATTAATGTACTGAGTACATGATAATGTGAGAGGTTGATACACATAAACCATCACCATCCAGTGCACTCCGTGTACCTGTACTGAAACGGACCTCTGAAAGTACCAAACTATACTTTCTAACCTACAGTATAATGAAAGATATTCACAAGAAAACTCAAAGTGAGAAGTGTCTACCATCAACGATTCAAGCCTGTTTGTGTTGGCACGCCTGGAATCTTGTTTCTTACCTTTATATACTGTACGTGTTATGTACATATGCACATGCACGGCTTGTATTAAATAACTAAGGTTTTTCTGAAGAAGTTCTATCCCGTATATGCGCCCATCCCCTGACAACTAGATGCCTGCATTTTGGTATGTAAAGGTACATTAGCTATGATTATAGAAGCTCTTTTGTTTTTGTTTTTAAACTTATTTGAACAAACAGAATCTCGCACTATATCGCTGCAATAATCTGCCAGTTGCTGAGATATTTCATTTTGAATTTAATCTTGTCTTATTTATTTATAAAAATGTTTTGCCAGGAAGTAATACATGGAGTGTTACCTCTCGCTTTCAAGTATGTCCTGGGCGCAGAGTTAGGATGACAATACATGGCTACAAATACATGGTTACATTAAGTGAAACAATATGGCCACAAGAGTAAGCCGCAGTTCAGCAAGCGACACAATTGGCTGATGTCACATCTTCCTACAGGTGATCCCACGGCTATCTTTGTTTTACAGTACCTGCCATGTACAGGCCAAAATAAAATAAATAAACACAGTATCTTATCAACTGGGGATCTCTGGAGTGAGGTCTATTGCCCTTGTAAACCTTCTTCAGTCGTGGCATTGAAATTGTCACTATTTTCTTATTTGGGAAGACTGCCTCCTCATTAACAAACCAGCAAATGTGTACTACTTCAATACATTACTTATGCTTTTATGGTTCTTAGTGCAGTACTAATCCTTATACGGTAGAGGCAACGTTTATTCTAACATTTGCCGTAAACTAGCCGGGTTACATTCTGGGTATGTGCTGGGTATGTGCTGGGTATGTTCTGGGATAGTTTGAGGCACGTTTAAGGCATTTCTGCATTGACTAACGACCCATAGGATTAACACAGCAGGGATCCCTGGCAGTCCAATTCAGTTTGAATGGGACTGCCAGGGACCCCCGCTGTTAATCTGATAGGCCATTAATCAATGCAGAAATGCTGGGGCTAGTTTAAGGAAAGTTTAAGGCATGTATTCAGAATGCACCTGGGTGTACCTGGGTCTTTTGGGGAATTGCCACTGGTTTTTGTTAGAATAAGAGTTGCCTCTACTGTACATGTCCGTTATCTGAAAGCAGATTTTCTGACCCTGCAGACACCGAGCAATCGACGCCAACCGGAGTCAAACTCTATCCACACATTTCAGTAGGCTACTTGTGTGGCTTATATATGTACCTGACTAGCTGATTGAGCATCTCACCGATGGACATCCCCACTACCACGTATACTACAGGAGCACACTGAACAACACTTTCTACTATACTAGCCACTGTTTATGTTACTCTATGTACAACGTTTATTGCCGATATCATCAGCATTAGCTACATCCAGTGAATACTCTCCACACATATAACCTACAGTCAAAGCTTACTCTGAAGCACTGATTTGTGGTTGTTATACCACGTATCCTACTTCAACAAATAACTTGCTATGATGTATATGTCCACTGCTACAGCATCTGCTAACAGTTTGTACAACTAAGAACTATCATTTTTACACTGGCTAATTAATAATGTATTTAACATACAGTATAAACATTAAAAATAAAGACTAATAAATAATGTGGGGTTTTTTTTACACTGAAAACTGAAATACTTCACCATTAGAGATGGGCACATTTTTGGGGTGAATTTGAATCAGCTGTGGATTGGACGGTTCATTCGGTCCGCAAATTTCAGCGGATCAATCTCAAAGTGGGAGATTGGCGTTTTGCAGATTTTTAATTATTATTATTGTTACCAATACACTCCGTAGATTCTGCAATCCCAGGACGGATTCAGCAGGATCCGCCAATAGATTGCTGAATCCGCGGATTGGATTCTACAAATCCGTCGATGGGTTGTATCCAATGGCATTTTTTTTTTTAATGAATCCGCATTGATTAAAACTGACCAAATCCATTTGCGGATTTTACACCACAAAATTTTGGGTTGAAAAGGGGGAATAACGGATGTGGTGCATGGATACCAGATTGCTTAGCAATATATTCAGGTTATACTGTACATGGCTTTATCAATTGGAGCTAAACATTCTCAAGTAACAGGGCAACATTCTGCCCCCCACAGTACAC